>NW_026068010.1:5239090-5250770 GCF_014885135.2 Alexandromys fortis
AAAAAAAAAAAAAAAAAAAAAAAAAAAAAAAAGTAAAAAGAAGGAGTAAGAGGAAACTAGCTCATCTTCATCTAAATTTAATGTTAATTTTTTTAAAAAAGTCTCTTGGAAGAAATTATTTTTTAATAATTCAGTACTAGAACACTTAAGTAAAAGTGTTTTCTGCCAGGAAACAAAAATAAGACTTCAAGGGAGAGACAACTCAGAGAAAAAGTTTTGATTTATTCCTCCTAAAATAGACTATAAAGCTTTCACATGACTTACAGAGCTGCCACAGAGGCTCCAGGATGGGGGACAAGTCCCCAGATGCACCAAGGCCGGTTTTTGCTTTGAACATGAGAAGTCATATTCTTTCTCTTATCAGAAGAGCTGGCGTGAGTGTGTATAGCCCTCAATATGACTGTTTGTGCTTTGGGGACAAAGGGGACTTTGCACTCTTATTTATGGCGTCTTCGTATTCCTCTACAATAACCCCATTCAGAGGAGTAAAAGGCACGCTTGTTTTCATCGTTCCATGTAAGCACACTATGAAAGGCAAGAGAGCTGCCAGAAAAATCTACACTTAAGTTACTGGAATGTGGGGCTGAGCAATCCTTTAAGCAACATGTTGAGGAAGACTTAAAGGCCCAGCTAGGGCCTCATAAGACCGGCAAGATCATCATCCGATGACTCTAGATTGGACATTTTATCCTTAAGGTGCGTAAATAGATCCAATACAAACGACTGCTATCATTCGGTGTTGTAAAGAATGGATAACTCAGAAGTGGACGACACAATGCTGCTGAGAGACATGGCAAATATGATGACTAACTATTGCAATTACTTCATACACATGATGTCATATACTTCCAAAGCAAGGCTCAGGAATGTCAGAGAGACAATGCCATTTGGACTACTTCTGGTCAGTAAGTATGAAAATCTATCTTGTTTTTCTAAGCGGTATCTATTTATTCTATGAATTATGAAAATAAGAACAAACTACCAACCACCAAGTAAAGAAAGTTGGGTTTTGATTCTGAACCATGCCTTCTTCTCAGGAGTGTCCTATGGATCTGAGAATGGTGTCAATAGGCCACATTTACTACACAATTAACATGCCTCCTTGGTGAGTGAGGAATGAAGCGAACATGGGGGTTGGGAAAGTCAAAGCTGAGGCCAAGATCTGGTGCCTAAGAAGCTTTAACTCTTATCTGGGATGGGACAATCAGATATAAAAAAAATGAAAACCCAGTAGGTAGTTTTTTCAACGAATCATCAACTGAAAAACAGCCTGCTTTTCCCCTTTAAAGGTGCAGAAGAGGTGGGTCGGTGGTTAAGAGCGCTGGTTGTTTTTGCAGAAGACCCAGGTTCAATTTCCAGCACCCACACAATAGCTCCCAAGCACCCGTAGCTCCAGTTCCAGGGGATCTGGTGCCCTCTTCTGGACTCCATGGGCATCATGCACACATGTGGCAAACATACATATATGTAGGCAAAACACCTGTACACATACAATAAAAACTAAAAGCAGAAGTTTCTTTTCTCCTGGTATTTGACGGCTGTCAATCCATCAGCACCTGTAACAGCTTGACTAATTGTTGACACCACACACTTCCGTCCCTTTTGCTATTTTTATCTTCTAAGTGCAACTGCAGCTTACAGGGCTCTGGTTTGTCAATACTGCAATTGCCCGTGAAGATACTACCCTGGGGCTTCTTCCTATTAAGTTTTGCTCTGGGTTAAACAATCAAATTTCACTTTGTTCTATGATAAAAATTTTTATTTTAGGTTGCAAAACCTATTTCAGCGTGAAATAAATATCAGCAAGAGGACAAACACCAAGCCCGACACATGGATACTATGGATGACAAAGTTGCTGCAGAAAAGCTTGGGATAGTTTTGAATAAAATGGACAAGTTAATTTGAAGCAAGCCTCTTCTTTAATGCTTTTCACTCCAGCATTTTAGTGTCCTATCTAGCATTTAACAGAGGCATGGTCAAGGCGGACTGAATTAAAATGGGAGGCACAGGAAGCCAGAAATCACATGGATCCTAGGAGACCACGTCCATGTGGCCATGTCAATCTCCCTCTAGATCTATCACAGGCTTAGCTCCAACCTCCACTTCATGCTTTCTAAAAGCTTCTAGTTTAGCTTTCCTTTTCTCTCCTTGGGCATACTGTCTCAGTCTTTCCCTACTTCTGACCTCTGCTGAGTGACCTCCAATGCGGCCCAAATTTTCTACTTGGCCCATACATAAACACGTAATATGTCACTGCTCAAACGGCAACAGAGACAGGCTCAGCAGATACTCCTCAGGTATGTATGTCTTTGCAGAATTAAGCAGAAGTCTGACTCACAGGAAAAAAGGAAAAGGGGGGAGGGGAGACATGCAAAATGAGTTACCAAGCTCCTATTTGCCTACAGCAGACCTTCTGATATTCTCCATTACTGACTCCACACCCGTGTTTGTTTTTCTACCTTAAAGTTGCTTCTCCATTCCCTGAGCTTTAAAGAGTATTTTTTTTCCCCAATAGCATCATCCAGACATACCAGGACGGATACATATATGAACTCACAGAAGCTGCGACAGCAACACACATACAGTGTCAAACAAACAAACAAAAAGAGCCATTTTAAGTGATCATAGCCCAGATACAGATTTAAGTTACCCCAAATTCGACGTTCCTACGTGGAAGTAGTTCGTAGTTTTGCAGATCCAAGATAATCATAAATCCAGACAGATTTAAAACACATTGGTGGGAATATTATAGGGGTGACGAGAGCAAGGTGGGGCAGGCTTTCCTACAGGTCTCATATGCTATCTGATGCCATCCTTAGCTTTTCGGTTGGTGGAACCTAGAGGTTTTTACCTGTTAGTTATGGGATCTTAGTTTTCACACAGTGGATAAGGAATGGCTGTTGGTTAGGGCATGTGTGGGGGCTAAAATCAGTCCAAGATAAGGTAATTAGCCTCGGGGCCTGCAACATTCAATCTCGTCATAGTACCCGAGTTCTAATCAATCAGTCTCTACCACACAGCTTCTTTTCAGGAGTTTACATTAACAACAGGACCAAACAGAAAAAAAAAAAAAAAAAAAAAAAAAAAAAAAAAAAAAAAAAAAAAAAAAAAAAAAAAAAAAAAAAAAAAAAAAAAAAAAAAAAAAAAAAATCCTGTCTCAAAAAACAAAAAAACAAAAAATAATAAAGAGCACAGACTTAAAAAATATAAAAAGGACACAGGCTCCTTTGCCAAATCTCTAGCTCCTGTTTCATCACAACTCCAACCAAAAAGATAAGCCTTAATGCTTCCTAGTCACCCTTGATTAGATTCCAGGAAATTCCCTACCCAGAGAAGGCCTCCAGAGTACAGAGAATCATCACTCAAGACCATCACTCTCTGTCTGATCCTCCAACACTGTTTGAGGGGAAAACGAGACGTCCTGAGAGAAGAGCGTTTTGTGAGTTCTCACCCCGTCTTCCACTTATTAAAATCTCTATGAAACCCCTCAGACATCCTGTGGAGGGAGGGGGGATTTTTTTAATTGTTTTTCTTACTTCACAGAAGTCAAAGAATAAAGAAACAATAATTGAATGCAAAGGCATCAGGAGAGGTCGGGTAGTTTGTTGACCAAGCTCTGGGCCCTTGTAGGAAAAAGAGAGCAGTCCAAAGTCCAAGTGAGGTGCACAAATTCTTCTAGAAATTTCAGTAAATAGAAAATCCTTGCCTCTGAAAGTTCTTTAATACTTAACATTCCAATATCCAGAAACTTTTGGGGTGTGGCTGTATAGCCATCTTTCTTTTCCAGTGTTAATATCTTGTCGAAACATCAGGTTGTTTGTATCTGAGGGACTCTGGATACTAGTCCACAGCAGAAAGGTCCTCCCACAAGCTGCAGCGACACACGCAACACCTTCAAACCTTCCACGAAGGAATGCTGTATTTAATTTGCCTAGCGCTGACTTTAGATGTCCAACTGCTTTGGTTCCCATAAAGAATAAATACAAACAAAATGATGGTGTCAACATGACAAATGCTAAAGGAACAGGGTCCGTCTGTAAGCAGAGCCTTGCTGATGAGGTATGGTGAATCAGAGAGAAGATGGGAAATTTCAGATCAGAGGCACAGAACTGAGGCAGACCTGAGGAGGATGAGGAGATACCTAAGGATCCAAACACAGTGTGGTGTGCTTGAAGCAGTAGGTCAGAGTCGGAGGGGTGAGAGGAGGCTGGCGGAGAAGATATGGCTACGCCATGAATAACTGTCTAACAAACACAGCTTGATTTTTCACATGACGACACTGAGGGATTTTTCCACAGAACAGACACAGCGTCAGATTTAGTCTCAGTATATATTTCCCAGGCCGGCCTTGAACTCACGGTGGACCGCACATCATCCTGCAAGTGCTAGGGCGACAGGTGGATGGCACAAGGTGGAAAACTAGTTTGATGGATCGCATCTCGGGTGCTGGGGTCAGGACAGTGTCATTAAGGACATTAAGGAATGGAATTAACAGATGAAGTTTTAGGAATTAGCATGAGGTAGATGTGGTGACAGAAAACACACATTTAAGGGATAGGATCCAAACTGGGTGATTCCCCAGTTTCGGGGTTGAATGATGAATTGACTGAAGGTGACTTTAGCTAAGTCAGGAGAAGACTTGATGACCTGAGGTCATCACACCTTGTTCTTAGGGATGCCGGCACAGCCAGATGGGAGCACAGGGCTCAGGAGCATGAGGGCAGATGCAGGTTAGAGAAGACAGTCCATACTCTACCTGTCTTCACTGCTCAGCACACTGCCCATTCCACCCTCACGAGTCAGTGAACAGAACATTAATAAAAACTGCTCATGAGTCACTGTCCTGAGATTGTGCCAGGGCTGCTCTTCTGAGTCAAAAACATGGGGTCAGACCGGAGCATCATCATCACATTCTCAGCTCAAGACACCTTGGGCTTGGCTTCTGTGACTCAAAAACATGCAGCCCAAGGAGGCTAGGGAGATGTCTCAGTGGATACAGGGCTTGTTGTGCAATAAGGAGGACCTGAGTTTGAATCCCTAGGCCTGGCAACAGTTGCCTGTAACCCTAGTGTTGGGGAAGCAGAAACCAAAAGATCTCTGGGAGTTGTAACTACCAGCCTAGCTAAATCAATGGGCTCCAAATTTACTGAGAGACCCTGTCTCAAAAAGTATAGTGAAGAACTACACAGGAAAATACTCTATAATGATCTGTGGTTTCCATGCACGTGTGTATATGTGCACATACACCACACACAAAACACATGCACACACAGAGACATTACACGCACACACACACTCACACACACATTTAAAGCACAAATCTTGTACTTTCTCATTTCTATGAACCTGGGTTTGACTGTCTAGCCATTTTACAGTCTATAAAAGCCTATGTAATGAACTTTAGAGACTTGAACATGGCTTGTCATATGTACCCTAACTTCAGGACTCACCATTAATGAGCAGAAGATATCTCTGTCCCATGCAGGAAAACAGGCCCTTGTGCAAGTCACATACAACACATACAACACATCGTGCGTGATATCCCTAAACTGTCGCCTGAACTGAGCTATTTGTTTGGTTTAAATGTTTAATCTCGGTTTTGGTTCTTCTCTAGTTTAATATCTCATTTATCCTGGCAGCCACCACACTCTAATGACACCCCATAAAGAGTGCCAAAACACAGAAGCAGATATTCCTAGCTTCAGACATATTTTCCTGAAAGTGTATTTGAAGTCTTAACAGCAATGTTGGAGTTGAGAAAGGTGTTCCCCAATGATCTGTGTATTTAAGGCTTGGCCTCCATTTTGTGGTACCCCTGGAAGTGTTGGGCATTTTAAAAGGTAGGGCCTCATGGGGGAGACCCTAGTCATTTGGAGGGCATGCCCTGGAAGGGGGTGTTAGGACCCCAGGCTCTTCCTTTCTTCCTTTCTTTTGGCTAGAAGGCAACGATTGCTGCCCTCCAACATAAAAAGGCAGCAGGCCAACTGTCGGGGACTGAAACAGTTAAAGTAAACCTTCCTTCCTTTTTAAGTTAATGATACTGGGTATTTTAAAAAACAGTAACAGAACTCTGACTACTACAAGTGATAAAGACTAAGTACCTACAACCTCCATCCTCCCAGTGCTAGCTTCAGGGTAGCACTGCCTTGTACTGTTAGAGGTTTTGCTACAGTATCTGGAAAGAACAAGGAGTCCTTTGTTTGGCAACCATAGCCATTCAGAAACAAGTATGTATTCCTCAGATATGCCCTACAGGACAGCAAATTCTATACATCAGAGACACTGAGGGTGAAAATTTGCATGTTAACTGAGAAAATAATAAGAAGAGGGTAAACACATAAATGAGCTCACATAAGGCTTGTTGTAATCATGCTGGCAAGAGCAAAAATAATCTAAAGATACTTGTGTCTCCCTCTCTTTGGCTATCAGATTGTTGAAACAATGACCCCCAAGAAATTGAATTCCCCGAGTCTCTGTCTTAGGGAAGGAACAGACTGGGATCCTGATGCCGGCCAGAGAGTGAGCTTGTTTCCCAGAAAGCTTGTCACACAGTCTGACACTGTCAGACCCCTTACAAGAGAGAGGACCCGAGACAATGAGGACAGGCAGGAACACACCTTACCTGATCCTTTAATTCTTCCTACCTCCCGCTCTCTATTTCAACATAAGCCTCATGTCCAAATCCCAAAGATAAGACTTGTACCTTCTTGGTCCTCTTCCTAAAGTGCTCCCCCTTTGAATAAATCTCCCTTTCCTGTTTTTCTCTATTACATTGTTCCTTTAATTGGCCTGTTGAGGATGGGTGGTCAAGCCTAGCTTGCTAGGGCTGCCAGGACCCAGGCTCCGATCCCAACAACTGTAGGAACAAGTTGATGTAAATCATTGACATAAAAAAAAAAATGTTTCCTCTCTTGAAAGAAACTTAAGCCAGTATTAAGACTGACTTTTCATATGTTTTTGTTAGGGATCAGGAAATTTAAAACTGTTTATTTATATAATAACCTATAAAGTTTGTTCCTATCCTAAATTAGCTAATTTGGAAACAATCAATTACCTGCCTCAGATAATGAAGAGCTACTGTAAAATCAAAGGGAGGCTTTTAAAGCTTTCAGGAGGTTGGCTAAGAGAGGTACAAATGCCTCTTTACTAAATTAGGTCCTTGTAAGGGACGAGGGGTGGACTGCAGCAGCACACTAGAGACAATGGCTTTCTCCTTCCTAACTCTCCTTTTCTGTCTAAATAAGAAAGACAAATGTTCAGTACGTACTTTCTTTGGGAGCTAGGGAAACTCCAAGATGAAAACCGAGTGTAAAATTTGATGTTATCAATCACCCATTTTTCTTATTAAAAAGAAACCAAGCGTGGGTCACTGTCACCGTGAACATATTTAAAATGCACTCCGCTAGCTGTTTCTCCCTTTTAGTTTATGAAGCCCTTTAGAAATCACCTATACATTCCAGTACCCTTTTTAGAGGGCCACACCACACTGAGAGAAGCACAGTTATGTCCCATATTCTCCCAGTGGTGCGCCTAGCGTCTCTCACCATCACTAGTCTCCAACGAAGTGGCACATTTGTTCTGTGTGATGAACCTACATTAACACGTCAACGTCACCAAACCCATGGTTTACCTGAGGGTCCATTTGGGGGCTCTGGAGAAATGTGTGACACCGTCCATAACTGTAGAATAACCCGGGGTAATTTCTCTCCCCCAAAGATCCTCTGCGCCCCACCTACTCATCCTTGCCTCCACCTGACTTCTGCAAACACTTATTTTTTCCTAATTATTCGCCAGTTTTGGCAAAATTTCCTGGCACGATCTTTCCAGGTTGGCTTCTCTTACCCCAGAGCATATATTATCTTTTTCAAGAGCCACCATACAAATCCCCCAAGCCCTTTAGAGCTGATGTGGTGGTGTGGGAGGGAACACACATAACCCGGCCTCTGGGACTGACCTCACTGCTCTGGACAAATCACTTAGCCTTCCTGACTCTTGTTTCCTTATCTGCTAAATGAGGAACGGAGTGGTCCCACCCCACTAACTTGACTGCGCTGCTGTGACGATCAGGTTTTTCTAGAAAATGAAGGGAATGGTTCCTCGCAGGGTTGTTGTGGGGATTAAATGCAGTAGGTGCCGAGAGCTGAGCACCATGCCTGAAACATTCAGTCCCAGGAGTTAATGATATTGTTTTTATTGCAATGTGAGCCAAATAGCTTCTGTTTGACCACCTGAAGGTATTTCACTCTTATTCTGAGCCTTGTTCTGTGGGGCACGGTTTCTGCAGAATGCAGTAGTGGACTGTGACTTTCTTCATAAATAAATCAATGGGAGGGCTCAGGGAAGCAGAAGGTGAGATACTTGGGGTCCTTCTCTCTCTTCTGTGCCTTTCTAAGTTTAGTTGTTGCTACATTTACCTGTGAAGGCCAAGAAACCTCTTGACAAACTGCTTGGCAACTGATTGATATGGAACAATGGGCTTCCCTTAATTTTAATATAATCCATATTTTTGTAAAGGGGTCTCATTCCTAAAGGTAATTTTCAAGTTTTCTCTTGTCCCTCTCAGAGAATGTCTGATGTTTGGCCTTCACATTACCTCATAAAATTATCATCTGTCTATAATTTTGCACTCGGCACATCAGAAGTTGGGAGCCCTAAGCAGCTGCATAAAAGCTCACGGACTGTTACTTAACTCCTTTCCGTGTCCCACACCAGCTGGGACTTCAGATAATCTACTCTCTAGCTCAAGTTGTTCCAGTGAAAAAAATTTAATTAGTAATTTAAAAAAGTATAACTATGATTAAAAGAGGGAAAATATCTATAAGAAAAGCTGGCCATAGGGCTGTGGAGATGGTTCAGTGGTCAAACTCAGATATCTGTTATGCAATGAGGATCTGTCCAGGGTCACTTCCAGTGCTGGGGAGTCAGAGGAAAAGGAAGCTCCTGGGGACTCTCTTGGCCCATCAGTTTTGCTGCACAGGTGAGCTCCGAATTAAAGGAGACACCCTGTCTCAAAAATAGGGTGGAACACAATTGAGGAAGACATGGTCCGCCTCTGGCCTCCAAACATATGCACACACATTTTGATGCACTGACACATATACGAAGACATACAGAAGAAAGGATGGCCAATTTTTCTTCCCGTTTTATATAACAAGAACACAGCAGCAACAACAGTATCTATAGGTACTGTTTATAGTGGGAGGGCAAAAATAATCCCAAGTTTTTAATATAGGTATTACACAATGTCATGTCCATCAAGGGAAACAGAATATCTCATTAGGAGGAATTTATTTTTCTACTAAAAGATAAAGAAATTTGCAACACCATTTCCACTAGTAACGTTTACAATTTTGTAGGTGTTCAACAATTACATGTGTTTATAATGTCTTTGCATTATAATTTATGAAAATGGTCCACCTCAATGTTAAATTTAAAAAGCAAGAATAAAGGCCACGGAAAGTTGCCTGTGGGGGGAAAAGGGGACACACCCTCAGCAGCAGATTCTGCAGTAACTTGACCTACCTTAGGGTCGGGCAGAGCTACAGTTGACATTTGGCTTGATACACCATCA
This sequence comes from Alexandromys fortis, assembly GCF_014885135.2. NCBI lineage: Eukaryota > Metazoa > Chordata > Mammalia > Rodentia > Cricetidae > Alexandromys > Alexandromys fortis. The sequence goes on from NW_026068010.1 coordinate 5,248,662, forward strand.
AGATGCCAGATAGTTCCAGAGCTGTTTCTACAAATCCCTTCCTTTAATCTTTTAAAATATCGTTCTCCAGGTTCATAGACTTCTGTAAAAATTAATTTAAAAAGTTGTACATATAACTAAGCATTCTTACACAATAATTCAAGTAAATAAACTACTATATGCAAACAAAAATAAATTGAAAATCCTCAATGGTTTTGAAAAGTAACATAACATGGGAAATATGGGCTGGAGTGATAGTTTAGCTGTTAAGATTGCTCAGTATCCTCATAGCAGACCTAAGTTCCGTTCCCAGCACCCACATGGCAGCAAGCAACCATCTGTGACTCCAGTTCCAGGTGATCTGGTACCCTCTTCTGGCCTCCATGAGTACTGCATGAGCATGGTGCACAGACATATATGCAGGCAAACTCACATTTATAGAAGTTTTTTAAAAAATCTTTAAAATGTAAGAAAAGCCTTAAACACTAAAAATTGTTTCAAACACGAACATTTAATGAGATTAGCCCTGGTAAAGCTAGAAGATTTGCTTAAACCGATTTTACTGTATCAAAGCAAAATATAGTACTACATAGGCACAGTTTACAGATTTGTTACTGCCAAACCAAGCCAGAGCTGGTGGCATAGGCCTACAGTACCAGTTCTGTAGGAGGTTGAGGCCAGTGAGACAGTACAGGGTCTGTCTGGGATTTCAAAGCCTGGGCCACTTTGTGTCACCCCATCTCAAAAGAAAACATTCAGAAAGAGATTAGCTAGGGTTCTGTGATAGGGGCTTGCTTGGCGTGTGCAGACCCTGGGTTGCAGCCCCTGTGCAGAAAAGGAGGAGGAGGAGTGAGGAGGAGGAAGAAGAAGAGGAAGGAGAGGAAGGAGAAGAAGAAAAGGAGGAGAAGAAAAGAAGTGATTTTGTTTTGGATTTGAAAAGCTAGTTTAATATTTAGTTGACAAGTATATATATATATATATATATATATATATATATATATATATATTGATGATGTGGAACAGTGTTCTAAAATATGCATTTAATGTAGTCAGGGTGGATCAAGATAATTAGTATATGTATCATCTGACATGTTAAAACATATTCTCTAAGTAATTTTCTTTGTTTTAGAAAATATATTCCTTAACTCTTAAAGAATTCATCTATTTATTTGAGCACATTCATTTTTCCCCTACAAGGGAAGGTTATGTCTTATGCTTTCTTTAATCAATATTATGTTCAGATATTTTAATTGGTGATTGATTAAGCAGCAATAAGTGTGATAACGATATCATCACAGGGATATGGGAGCAAGAAAGTCTACTAGCTGCCCTGGAATCATCCATTGCCAAGCTGACTTCACTATCACTACCTATTTGGATTTCCTTTTGTGAACAGAACACAATACAACTTTATGTCCCATCTAGACCACTCATCACAAAACCTGAGACTTTGGATGTTCTCCTTTACTTCAGTGCAATGAGAGAACCCGGGCCTTGGGGTGATAAGGCTCTCTTCTGCGGAGCTGCCTCAACCAATGTTAAGAATGTTTTACACAAGGCAAGGAAAATGTCCAGTCAAAGTAAGACAGAAGAGATCTTTCCACATTTAAATTTTCTTGTTTTAATTGTGTGTGCACACACACATGCATGCATACACGTGCACACACACACACAGGTGCCTAAAGAGGCCAAAGGTATAGCATCCCCCTGGAGCTGTGGTTATAGGCAGCAGTAAGCTGACTCATGTAGGTGTTGGGAACTGAACTCTGGTCTTCTGCAGAGAGTAGCAGCTGAGCCATCTCGGCAGCTCCTGATCTACAAGTTGACTTTGATAGTCAACATTTTAAAGGATGCTCTTGTCAGTCATGAATCTTGGTTTTAAAGATATTTGCAACAACACGTTTTCTGTTGTTATTGTAGTTGAGACCACATTGCATTACATTTTCTTTCTACATAGAGCACATGCTGAAGCACCGTTAAAAAGTAGCTATTTAACAATAATAACTAAAGGAAAAGAGCCCACGATTCTGAGAGGGAGCAATGGAGAGAGTTACTCAAGAAAAGGAGGGCGTGATATAATTACATTTTTTAAAATTTATTTATTTATTTATTAAAGATTTCTGTCTCTTC
>NW_026068010.1:5252937-5347457 GCF_014885135.2 Alexandromys fortis
AAAAAAAAAAAAAAAAAAAAAAAAAAAAAGACAATACAGAGGGGTTATAGACTGGAAGTCCCACCAAGAGGTATTTACAGTTGCTAACAGGAGGGAAAGGGGAAACCAGTGTTCTTCAATGGAGTGCCACTGAGTATGTTAACCACACTCCAGGGCAGGCTCCATGCCCAGTAGTTGGCCAACACAAGATTGTGTGTGTGTTACGAGTGCATCATTGTTTTATTATTTTTTGTATTTGTTTTTTGTTTAAAACCTTTCTTTCAGAGAGGGGCGGGGATGAAGGTGGGTAGGAAAAGAGGTGGGAGGATGGAAAAATGATCAAAATAAGTTTTATTTAAAAAAGAAAAAATACTGGTTTTAGGTAAATCACTGACACCATGGAACTCTGCAATTCCTAAACGTGTTTACCAGAGACTGAGAACAGACAGGCGGGAAAATCGGGCTTTGGCACACTGTCTCTTGGACTGAAGTAGACCCTGAGTCACCTGGCTTTTACTTTCTGCAGCACACGTCCGTAGTCCCCTGACACAGTTAAACCCCAAACAAAGCCCACGCACTCTGGTGAGTTCTGCCCATCTACTTATACATGGGCTGTGAACAGGCACTGCCAACGTGGGGAAGGGGCGGGATTTCCCCTTGGCAGCTTTCCCTCCACCAACTGCTCTGGGCAGGGGCAGTATACCGATATCCTGACGGAAACAACCCGTAAAACTCAAACTAAGTGCCTTAAGAGGCCGAAACAGAAGCTTCTCCCAGTCCTCAGGAGGTATGGCTAGTTGCCACGAATGGCCCCTACTCGAGTGGGCAGACACGGGCTCGGATGAGCTCAGAGGGCGCGTCTACACACCGCTAACTTCCCAGACATGGCCAGAAACCGAATTTACAGCCAGAACGCAAGCCCCGTGGGTGGGAAACAGCGAGATAAACAAAAACCTACTACGACACCACTTCCATTTCTGCCCGGCCGGGCCAGGGAACGATCAAAGATGGAGAAAAAGGTACAGACCTCCCGCACCAACGCCCTTCTAGTGCGCAGGCGCCGGCAGAGGCCCCGCCCCTCGCGCTCCCGCCAAGACTAGGCGCGCGCGCCGGCCGCCAGAGCCTCCCAGGCACCGCCCCGAGGTCCCGCGTTCGCCGCCCGGTTCCGGTTGTAGCTCCGCCCCCGCGCGGGAACGTGCCAGAAGGTTTGTTATCCGGAACGGGAGGCTGGCTCCAGCGCGCACTTCCGGTGGCGCCTCTTTCCGTGCCCCCTGAGGCCCAGGCTCTGGCTCTCGGTGCGGCAGCGCCATCTGGCGCCGGATGTCCCTGCGCCCGCGGAGGGCGCGCTGCCTCCCTGCAGAACCTTCCAGAGCCGCCGCGGCCTGGGTCGGAGGGCGGGGCCTGAGACTCCGCCCCCGCCGAGGCCGCGCGCGCGCGCGGGAAGGGTTTTTCGGTTACTCTGAACGGAAACAGTTGGAGTCCTGATGTGGAACGGACCTCAAGAGGCAGGAAGTCGGCTTTTCCCCGTGATTTCAAGCCCTAGTAACACAGTTCCCGTTTCTTTTTGTTCTGCTTTCTGGGTCCACATTTCCGGCCGCAGGCTGTGTTCGTTGTGCTTCGGTTCGCTCCGAGTGGACCGCGGTCCTCCATTTTTCGTTTCGCGGAGAGATGGCTCAACTTGGCTAGCCTGTGCCGTAAAAAGCTTTTCTCTCCTTCCGTCTACTAAGTGGGTGCTGCGGAAACGAGCAATATTGGGAGTTGAAAATTAGAAAAATTAATAGAAGTTTTAAAACAAGACAGTCTCACCAGGTTTAGCGCAGAAATGTGGAATCTGCACTGTGATTGCATGGCGTATTTCCCATAGATAAAAGGGAAAGCAGGTTTCCCCTAAAGTTAGAAAATAAACATAAGATTTCTCTTTTAAAGAATTCGTCTGAAAATCCAGATTTCCTAGACTTGAAGGATTGTTAGCTATTGTTTACAGTATTGTATATCAAGATGCACAGTGCAAATTAGTGGCCTGTCCCTTAGAAGTTTAGATATTCGTTCTCACTTGTCCCTGGGCTTTTATTATTATTATTATTTATTTTATTTTTGCAGTAAAAAAATGGTTTTCCTACTTGGACAAGCATTTGAATTCAGAAGGCTTTTAAGAAGGCTGTTTTGTAGTTTACAACTGCGAAGGGCGATGTGGAAGAAGAGCTGGGTGGTTTAAGGTTGCACATGGGAATAATTTAGGGTCCAGGGTGGCTGTGTTGAGAGCGCTCTTGCTGGTAGTGATAAATTGACACAGAAACCTGACAAATTAGCCTTTCCACCTGGTGCCACGGAAGTAAACCAGGCTCTCAAACCATGAAGTTTGCAGAAACATCCGGACGTTAGAAAAACCAGTTCATAGAAATCTGTCATAGAGGGTGCTGTAATACTGGGCATACACTAAATATTTCAATTATGATGATGTCATTCCTTTTCTCCTCTGATCCTTAAAAATCAGTGAAAACTCAGAATGGACAAAATTGTTTCAACGGACATGTTTTAATTTTTACTTTTTGCAAGGTAATTTTCTAAAACCCCTCTCCTTTTGTAACTGGTAATTCCATATCTCACCGAACCATTGCCCCTTACCCTCACTATGTAACTTAAAACGTGCAGAGTACTTTCGTTTGTGGAGTGTAAGCTTGCTGAAGTTTGCATTCTGAGTTTGACAATGGCATTTGACCCGAACCTATCAATAAAATGCCCTGCTTTCTCTAATTTTTCCATTTGACCCCAATAGAAATATTCCTTTGTGTTCATAGCTGTTATTCCTAAAAGTGATTTGTTTCTAATAATAATAATAATAATAATAATAATAATAATAATAATAATAATAATAATAATAAATTAGGCTGTTTACTGAAGTGTGAGTAACTATAGAGATCATGCTCCCTTTATGTACAAGTTAGTGTAACTATGAGGGCAACTGACGTAAGGAGCTATGCAGTGACTCAGTAGGACTTCCATTAAAAGGAGCTGGAGAGATGGCTCAGTGGTTAAGAACTCTGCTTAATTTCTAGCACCCACATGGTGCACAGACGTACATGCAGGCAAAACATCTATACATTAAAAAATTTAAATTGGCTATTCTAATCCCATTGTTTTTACCCATTAAACATGAAAAATGTGGAGTTCAGGGGTCCCTCCCTCTTTCCCCCTAACCTGAATGAGTCTCCATTTAAAGGGACAGAGGGAGGTAGCAGGGGAGAGCATAGGGTTTACCTTGTATTCAAGTAACTATTAACCGTTTACACTACTGAAAGGAAAACACACATTCTGCTCTTTTTAAACATTTTAAACCTACTTTGTAGTGAAAGTGGGTTCACTAGTAATACTGCTTTGCTCTACTTTGAGGTCTTTATTATATTTGTTGGTTAAATTTTATTTATTATGGCTATCAACATTGCCATTTATCCTGGACAGTTTTTTTCAGTAGGCATTACTGTGGAATAATCCTTCTGTGCACTGTGAATATGTCTTACCCTCATTGGTTAATAAAGAACTGACAGGCCAGTAGTCAGGCAGGAAGTATAGGCAGGACAACCAAACTGAGAGTGCTGGGAGAAACGAGGGCAGAGTCAGTGGAGTCTCCAGGAGACACAGAGGGAGCAAGACATGCTGGAGGAGAGGAAATTCCACAGGCCACACGGCAATTCATAGATGAATAGGAATGGGCTAATTGAGGTTGTAATACCTAGTTAGTAATAAGTCTGTGCTAAACTGGGCGTTGGTGGCACACGCCTTTAATCCCAGCTCTTGGGAGACAGAGGCAGGCAGATCTCTGTGAGTTCGAAGCCAGCCTGGTCTACAAGAGCTAGTTCCAGGACAGGCTGTAAAGCTTCAGAGAAACCCTGTCTCAAAAAACCAAAACCAAAACCAAACCAAAAAAAAAAAAGTCTGAACTATTGACTGAGCATTTATAATTAATATTGAGTCTCTATGTTGGTTATTTGGGAACTGACGAGTGGAAAGAACTCCACCTACAAGGCATTATATGAAATGTTATTAAAATTTACTTTTTATATTGTTTGATGATATTTGACACAGTAGTTAGGACTTCTTCATTAAACTTTCTTCAAACTGAAATTCCTAGGCTAGGTGTGGTGGCACACCCGCAATCTGAGCACTCAGGAGGAAGAGGCAGGAGGGTCATGTTTCCAAAAACATTTTTAAAAGTTGTTTATATTATTGATTTCTATTGGTTCAGTATTTCTTTAGTTCATGTTCCCTAAACTTTCCAAAGCATAAATGAATGTGTAATGGACACTTGTAGACAGAAGTATTTTTTTTCAAGGAAAATTGAAAAGTTGATTCACAGTGTCATAATAGTCAGTGGTCTGTGCAGCTGTTTAGATTTTTGTTTTAGGTGACAATGTACATATTCACGTGTGACTCAGACTGTGGAGCAGATTTTTTAATATCTATACTCAAAGTTCTACTATTTTGTTGCTTCTAGTGGAGTCTGTAGCCTGCATGCTGCATAATAATGTGTCCAATGGCTCTCAGGCTTTTAGTCTTTAGCTTGATACATTTTAAAATCTCATTCAAGTTGTCATTTCAAGCTGTTTTTTTGGAAATGAATTTAAATTAATACTGCTGAGTTCACTTTAATGGCTCTTGTCCCCCCGTGGTGAGTTAAATTTATTATTGTGCCTTCAGAATGATCTTTCTCACTCATGATCAGTAGGAGACTCTACACTGTGTGTGTTCCAGTGTTAGCTGATCTAATTGGATATATGAGTAAATTACAGACTTTCAGGGGGAGTTGGAGAGGCCAGCCTTGAACTTGTGTCCTCATGTTTCAGCCTCCTGAATGCTGGGATTTCCGAGCTTGTGCCACTGAAGTGAAGCAGGTCGTACATGTTTTCTGTTTTAGGGCTATCACACTTTAAGATTTCCAAACTTTACATGCATAAAATATCTTGTCTATTTAATAAAATATTAAAATATATCTGTCTTCCAGATTCAGCAGTGGTAGATGCATGGCTGCTTTCTGTTGCTGTGATAAAAACACCACAGGCAAAATGCTTGGGGAGGAGGGAATTTATTTCACCTCACACTCCTCAGCTGCTTGAACTGTTAATACCTAGGCCCATCCACTGTAGGTAACAATTCACCATATTAAACACCACAGGGGCTCAGGAGGTGGCTTGGTAGGTAAGTCATGAGGGCTCAAGCTTGGATCCCCAGGACCCACATAAACGCTTGGTGACCGACCTATAATCCAAGAACAAGCTGGGTAGGGACCCCAGCCTCTTCAATGAGTTCTGGCTTTGATTGAGATATCCTGCCTCACTGAACAAGGTAGGAGATTGCCTACATCAGGCTATGGTTCTACATGAAGATACACCCACATACACACCCATACATGTGCCTACACACAGGTCTATTTGTATACACAAACATGCACAGTACACATAATGAAAATGGAAAAAAATTCAAAATGCGTAGTTCATTGCTGATGAGTAATCAGAATAGAATGAGAAGTTACCCATCTCAGAGAGCCACTGGAGAAATGACTGCAAACATAAACCTAAAGGATATCCTAAAAGAAGAAAGAGAAAGAAGCAGAACTTTGGAGAAATGATTATCAACCATATATCATTCACTCAAGCTTACAGAGCATGTCCTTTTAGTATGTTTGTACATTTAGCCTCAATAAACAAGGTAAACTGCTAAATATAAACATACTGCTATGTACAAATGTAAAACACACTGCTAAAAACCAGTGGGAAGAGAGTCACGTTCACTATAGCACCAGAAGTGTAAACTTTAAAAAAGCCTTTACAATATCTGTGACTCACATACTAGCATTGAAACTAGAAAAAAAGCCATCAGCTTGCTTCTTTCAACAGCAACACAAGATACGACGACCTCCAGCTTCCTTCACAGTTAGTGAAATTCATGGGAAATCACGATAAATTGTTTCAAATCAGCAAAACCCATTCCAAATTCAGTAGAAGTCTAAATATTCTAAACCTCATTTTGAGGGGAAAATAAATGGCCTTTTATAAGCTATATTAGATACTGAATCACACAATGTTTTGTTTCCTTTGAGAAAGGTGCTACTGTTGTAGCCTAGGCTAGCCCCACATCACTTCCCCTTTTTCTGTTTAAACAAAAAGGAAAGGCTTTAACATAGCAAAATTACATATAACAAAACAGTTATCAAGTAAAAATTACAATAATCTTTATCATAACTAAGGAAAAGTATAACTATAACTAACTATTTTTAACTCCATCAAAGACTCCAGAAAGATACAATATTACGTAAGCAAACAAGAAAAAAGCAACTTTCAAACTCTAGAAATGACAGAGACATCTCGCTGCCTGTACAGTCACCCAAAGTTCCTCTGTACCATTGGGGCATCCATCTTCGGCCTACAGGCCCATAGTTTCCAGCAGACATTTCCACAAAGCAGGAAATTTCAAAGTCAGTTTAGTCATTATCAGTTGTGTCCTGCAGAATGTCTTGCAGACTCCTTCATGAATCAGGAACCCCGAAAGATCATCTCACCTTTAGGCAAGTTCAGCAGTCCTCTCTCTGAGGGTTCTCTGTGTCCAGTTTATGCAATAGTCCAGGCAAGAGCAGTTTCTTGCCCAAATGGCTATCAATCTCCATAAGGATCCTCTTCGATGCCCATCTTCCTCTTGAAGTAGATTGGTGCTGCCAGGAGCAGAGTGTCTCATTGTCATGAAAAGTCCTAAGTTATTAAAACATTTAATAGCATATTCTGTAGTCTTTGAAAGATATGAAGAATGTCTATCTAAAATATATGATTATCTATTAACAACCTATATACGTTACATTTTTAAATGAACTACACAATCATAATACCTTAGTCAAGATCAAATATACATATAACAAAACTGACCTTAAATCTCTATCAATAAAGCAGAATCTATACTAATGCAAATTATTCATATCTATATCATATCCCCCTTTAAATGTAAAAGAACACTTATAAACCATATTTGGGAACATGGGCGCAGTTTTTTCTCTCCAAACTGCTTCCTGCTGAATGGGGGTGTCGTTAATTAGGTCTTTGATGGTATAACCTGTGTGCTAGTTTCATCTCAGTTGGCAGTTGAGCGAAGCAACCTTTCAGGAGGGCGTGGTCCATCATACCATATTGGAATAGAAGAAATGAACAGGGTCTCATCCTCTGTGAAAACAAAATAAGAAACTCCTTTCCAAAGCATCATGTCCTTAGATCCAAATTTCAAAGCATTTTCAAAATATCTATGTTGAATTAGTTCAGCAGCATTTATAAACAAATATCTTTTGGCAGCTGTTGCTCCTTCCTCAGCATTCAAACAATTCAAAGAGAGAATAATAGCATACGGTATCAAGATTCTCTGTGTATTTTCCATCTTTGTATGCTTTATTTTAAATCTATTTCATTTATTTTCACTTTTATTTTATATTCTCTATCTTTGTCCTGGAATAACTCTGTAGACCAGGCTGTCCTTGAACTCTCAGAGATCCGCCTGTCTCTGCCTCACAGGCATTGGGATTAAAGGTGTATGATACTACACCTTGAACTCACAGAGATCTGTTTGTCTCTGCCTTCTAGGCACTGGGATTAAAGGCGTGTGCTAACACACCTTGAAGTCACAGAGGTCAATCTCCCTCTGTCTTTCAAGTGTTGGGATTAAAGGTGTGTACTACCACACCCAACTACTCTCTTTCTTCCTTTTTCTACTTTTAAGAACTTTTAACTTTTAGCTTGCATATATTTTTAACACACTGTAAACCATTTAGAAATTGTCTTTGAATCTCTCTTTACTGTATATCTCTCTTTTTCTGACCACATGAGTCTTTAATTTACCAAGCAATATGGGTAGGATTAAAGCCGTGGCTTTGCCACCTAGATCCAGTCCATTCCTTAGCTTTCCAGCCTCATGGCAGATATACAGGCTGTAGCCATATTTACTGCCACAACTCTATGGCATTTCAAGGTCCCTGCCAGCAAGCGAGCTACAACTAACAACACTCAAGTCCTCTCTCTGTAGCCAGCCCTCCTGCCTCAAACAGTCAGAGTTTGCCCTGGCAGGATGGCCCAGAAAGCTAGCATTTTTAAATGGCGCAGCTTTTTTCCTGCTACAGCTGAAAACCAAAAAGCATGCATTCAGCTTTTTGTCAACACTGTTTAAGTGTTTCGTGGCAGGACCTCTTAATGAGCTGCAGGGTTTTGCAGCTAAAGCTGAGTCAGGAAGCCTCTCTTAGATGAGAGCGCTTGCTTGCCTCTAGCAAGCAGAGTAGACCCGAGAGAGTGCTGCTACCAAGAAACCATGCTTCACTTCATTCTATCCCAAGCTTTCTCAGGCTTTTTGTGGATTCAGTTATCCTCACCTTGGGCAGCCATTTGTAGTGGTACGGGTGGTGGGGCTGCGTCCCCAGCACCTCGGCTGCCTGACTAGCTTATGCCCTGAAATAACAACACACAAACTGTATTCATTTAATCACTGCTTGGCCCATTTCTATCTAACCTCTTCTAGGCTAACTCTCGCACCTGGACTAGCCCATTTCTAATAATGTGTGTAAGCACCCCATGGTGAGCTTACCGGGAAGATTCTAGCCTACGTCCATTCTGGGTCGGAGCTTCATTGCGTATGCCTTGCTCTGAGAGGAGCTGCGTGAAGTCTGAGCTTACTTCCTCTTCCTACCAGCATTTTGTTCTGTTTACTCCACCCACCTATGTTCTAACCAATCAGGACCAAGCAGTTTATTTATTGCTTAACCAATGAAATCAACAGATTGATATATGACACTCCCACATCAAATTCTGTTGTTGTTTTGGGCTGCAGAAACCTCATGTGGAGTGAACGAATGCCACTGAGTTTGTCACTGGTGTCCCAAGGATAATCTGAGTGCCCTGTTCTTCACACAGCTGCACACACTGATGAATTCTACTTACGAAGAAGACATCAAATCTGGGGCAGCATTAGTTATTAATTTTAAACATTTTCCCTCTAATGTAACCTTAGTTTAAGTTCTTCAGTCTTGACTTTTTAAGAAGTCATATGTTCTTTATATAGCATGTTGAAAGGCAAGGTGTTGTATAAAACACTAAAGGGTAAAGATTCCATAGACGAGAGATAGTGTTAAAGAGAAAGGGGTCTGAAAGTGCTTGTGTTTTTCTCCTTCCTGCAGAACCCAGGGTAGTAACACATGACCAGTGCCATGTGGAGGGAAGAGGCATAATCAGTCTTGCAAACCATGGGCCACTGTAGAGTGCTCTTTTGTGCATCCTAATATTACTGCAAGTGAATTTGAACAGGTCATGGCTGAGATATCCCAGGGAAAAACCCATTTCTTTTGACCCCACCTTAACAGTTCCTGTGAAGAACACATGCTGTGTACCATTTAAAAATTATTGGGCTGGAGAGGTGGCACAGTGGTTAGGAGCATGGCTGCTCTTGTAGGAGACACTGGTTCAGTTCCCAGCACCCAAGTAGCAGCTCACAAGTGTCTGTGACACCTGTGTCAAAAAAAAAATCCAGTGCCCTCTTCTGGCCTCCACTGGTACTGCATGCACATGGTGCACATACATATACGCAGGCAAAACACCCATAAACAAAAAACAAACATTCTGAAGACATCTTATTGCCCATTTTGATTTAAAAGTGTTTCAGTATCTACAGATACCAGGTAGGTCTCTGTGTTTGTTAAAGTGGGGTGCTTGGCAGATGCACAGAAGCCAGAGACCCTTAAATATGGACTGTCCTTCTTTCTATGTCTTTATTCTGCAGTCAGCCAACAATAGCCAGCTTTATAACTTTTGGACTGGTAGCCTGTTATTCACTTCTGTGTAGGTATTAATAATCTTTAAGTGGTGTTGTTTCTTTCAGAAGCTGGTCTCACCAGCATTGCATTAGAACACACATAAAAACTGACTTCCCACATTGTGTTTTCTAGTTTGAGTTTGTTAGAAAAGCATGTAAGCCTGTAACGTTGATAAGTAGAGAACTAGGGAGGGCCTGCTGCTGAGAGTTTCTAGCAGATAGAGGCTAGCTGGACATGAAGCTGAAAGCCCTGGGGGCTGGGGATGCAGCTCAGTGGAAGACTGCAGGCTTAGAACAATGAGTCCCTGGCTTTGGTCCCCAACACGGAAGGGGGAAAGACCCAAATGCTACAACAATGTCACAATGTTGTTAGTGTTATTCTAGAATTTAAAACCTTTGCAGATGACATGGGCACTGGGGTAGTGGGGAGTCAGGCTGACAAAGTATGAACCTGAATTCCTTACTACTGTTCCTTGTGCAAGTATTCCCAAAGAGGATCTTCTTTCCTGTGGTTGATAGTACAAGAACTCCATGCTCACTGTAGAAATACTCTATTTCCTAGTTGCCTTACTTAAAAGTGTTCTTTTATCCTATCACACGCCTTGGCCCTTTAGATGTATATTACAAATACATTGGAAGTTGGGTTTTACAGACCCATGCCAAGCTACCTTCTTGAAATTCATTACTGTCCTCTGCCAGTGCATGCCGTTTAATACCACAAAGAGCCATGAATAATTTCAGGCCACTCTTTAAGTCTTCCTAAATTCGTGTTATTTTAGAGCACCTTGTTAATCCCAGCGATCCAAAATGTATAAAACATATCCCACTGTAATCCTTTTGCTACCACACAGACAGTTTTAGAGCATTAGTCAGACAATTTCAAAAGGTGTCATCATCTGTCAAAACCCCACCCGGGGGCCATTATTGCACCACGTACTATGACTAATATACTGTCATTCCTTTCTGCTTAAACCACAACTACTTTTGAAACAAACACAAACTGGCCTCCAGATTTCTTCATCAGCGTTATAGAAGTTTTGTTTTTCTTTTCAACTTTAATAGCCTGTTACATCCACTTTAGGTTTTTCAAACTGTGCATAGCTCTGATAACATTCCCACTGCCACCTGAGGTTAGGAGATTAGTTATATTTAATGTTTAATTTTGGACCTCATATAATTCCTCCTTTTTTCCAGATCCTGAAGGCATGTGTGGTTTATTATTATTATTATTAAAGGAAGATAAGTCTTAACATCTAATGATAGTCAATCAGAAGAGAGCATTTGCCAACCTTCTTATATATCCCAGTTCTTCAGATATTCAAGAGGGTACTCTGATGCCCGATGGCTTGGCTGAAATGCAAGAGGAGCCCTTATTGACCATAAACTCCCATTATAATTCATATAGAAAGATGACAGGGTCTATATTATTGGGCCCTCTAGCAGCTCCTGGAATTTTTTCCATGTTTTCCTGCCAACTGTCTTCAAATACGGGACAGCGGTAGCGTTCCCCTGAAGAATGACTAGCGTGGCAAGACAAGCCTGCCAGTAGCTGGTGTGGCACAGGTCTCACTGGGGTAAGCAATAACTGGAGCCCTTCCTTGTCTAGAGGGTGTCAGCTGAAGTGTAAATGTGCCTGGGTAGAAGTTATGTTCACCACTTGGGATGAGTCTAGAGCGTCACTCCTACTAGACGAACACTGTTACTGAGTCATATCTCCAGCCTCTTTGGACTGGATAGTTTTATATCATTGTCAGAAGCTAAAGTCATCTGAGAGGAGGAAACCTCAATTAAGAAAATGCCTCCATAAAGAATGAGGCTGTAGGAGAATATTTTCTTATTCAGCGGTTGATGAGGGAGGGCCTAGCCCATTGTGGGTGGTTCCATCCCATGATGTGGGAGTGTCATATATCAATCTGTTGATTTCATTGGCTGAGCAATAAAGAAACTGCTTGGCCCTGATAGGTTAAAGCATTGGTGGGAGGAGTGAACAGAATAGGATGCTGGGCGGAAGAGGAAGTGAGGTCAGACTCTGCTCTGCTCCCGGAGAGACGCCATACTCAGCCCTCCCAGGTAGACACAATAGCTCTGCTCTCTGAGGCAGACACATGAAGCTCAGACCCACGATGGATGGAGGCTAGAATCTTCCCGGTAAGCGCACCTTGGGGTGCTTACACACATCATTAGAAATGGGCTAGTCCAGGTATGAGAATTAGCCTGTAAGGGCTAGAGTTCATGGGCCAAGCAGTTCTTAAATGAATACAGTTTGTGTGTTGTTATTTCGGGCATGAGCTAGCCAAGCGGCCGGGGTGTTGGGGACGCAGCCCCGCCGCTCTTTTTTCAACAATCCCAGGGCTGGAACTATAAGAAAGTAGGCTGGGCAATCCATGATGAGCAAGCCAGTAAGTAACACCCACTCCTCCATGGCCTCTATGTCCGTTTCTGTCTCCAGGTTCCTTCCCTGACTAAGTTCCTGTTTTGACTTCCTTTGATGATTAACTGTGATGTGGAAGTGTTAGTTGAAAATAACCCTCTCTTCCCAAGTTGCTTTGACCATGGTGTTTCATCACACTAATAGCAATCCTAAGGTATTTTTTTTTATTTTAAATCTTGAGACAACTAGGCTGTCTACACTTAAAGAAATACCAAATGACTTCATTCATTTTTTTTTCTCATTGTCTGGAATAATCTTTCCCCATTCCCATGTGTCCACTGGAGACAATTTCCCTCAGTCAAATGACTCTTCCTCCACGAAGGTTTGACTTACCCAGAAAGTCAGCCTGTTTCTTCTGAATTTATTTAGTGCTTTCTATATACTTGCAATATTTCATGCTTCTTAATTACATCCAGTTCAAAAACACACATACTATTACATTCTTCTAGGTTTAGAATCCTGACCCATTTGTCTTTTTGTGCCATAAAATGTCAAGTAAGTTGTCAGTACATTTTGAATTGAAAAAAATCTGTAGTAAAACAATGTTAATTTTATGGGTGTACACATTAAATAAATTAATTTATTAAATGATGTTACTAATTTTAAGTAAAATATAAAATACAAGTAATTTGGTAGCTTAATAGTTTGGAGGTAGAAGGAAAAAGAAAATCACCAGGAAAAAACAAGGTAAAGTTAGGTTTGGTAGCTGCTGCTTGAGGAGGTCAGACTATGGTGGGAAGACACTGATAAGAATGCTTTCCATTATAGCCTATTTTTTATAGCTTTGCTGTTTTTGGTGTTCTTCTTTTTAGAGACATATTTCCATAAAATGTATAACCTATTTGGTAGTGAGGTGTCTACATTTATAAAATTGGAAAATCAATAAACCATGTTTTTTTTTGATCTTTGAAATAAATGGAACTGGAGTTAGATGCCCTGGAACTGGGGTTATAGATGACTGTGAGCCATCATGTGGGGCCTCTGGAAGAGCAGCCAGTGCTCTTAACCTCTGAGCTCCATATTAGAGACCTACTCTGAGATATGTCAGTACTTCTTCATTCTCTCTCTGTGTATAAACAGTTTATTTCCATTCATCCTTAAGCTCCCCATCACTGTCACCTTCCCAGGCCTTTGTGTGACTGAAAATACTTGTATCTGTTAGAGACTTTCTCACAGCATTTGTGCTAACTCACATCCTCCAGATGCCAGAGTCTCTGAGATGGCATCCATTGTTATACACATCCATTTCTGGGATTTGTAAAGATCCCTTTCATCAACCATACCTGGCCTTATGGAAAGCACCACATCCTAGGAGCTTCTAAGGTTGCTCTCAAGTGCAGATCTGTGAAACTTGCATACACACATGCCCTAGGGAAGAGATTCTCAACCTTCCTAATGCTGTGACCCTTTAACACAGTTCCTCATGTTGTGGTGACCCCAACCATAAAATTATCTTTGTTGTTACTTCGTAACTGTAATTTCACTACTGTTATGAATTGTAATGAAAATATCTGTGCTTTCTGATGGTCTTAGTGTAATGATCTGTCCTTTCCCTTTAAGAGACAAGCCCCGCCCACTCCTTCTCCTGCTGAGGCAGGCAGATCTTCCTTCCTGCTTGCAGCCTGAGTCTATTCCTATTCAGTCTCCCTCTCGAAGAGGCAGCTTCTGCTTCTCCCCACTTCTCCCCTTTCCCATTCTGTTTCTCTCTCTCTCTGTCTCTCTCTCTCCCCCTCTCTCGGCACTTCTCCTTTTCCTCTTTCCCTTCCATATCCCACTAAATAAATATCCAATCTCACTTTGCATGGCGTGCCTATCCATGTCTCTTTCTCTTGCCGGCCGGCTTGGCTCCCTGCCCAGGACCTTTGGAGACCTGCAGCATGGTCTCGTGGTGTGCCCATCTGTCTGTCTCTCCTTGTGACCTGCTGCAGCTGCTCGGGGAACTGTACTGTCCCTGCCTGGGACTGGCTGCTCTTGACTGTTTGCTGCCAGCCATCACATGGCCCACTGCCACCACTGGGAGACCTGCAGTGTTTCTGCTGCTGCAGCTGCTGGGGATCTGCAGCATTTTACTTTTACCATTACTCTTAGGCAACCCCTGCAGAAGGGTCCTTCAACTCCCAAAGGGCTCACAGCCCAGAGGTTGAGAACCAGGTGAGTAGAACCGTCTCATCATGCTCCCACAAAATTTGTTAGAGGTGTGAGGAATTTGCCAGGTCAGAGGGTACCACACTGCCGACAGGACATCTTCCACACAACTGAGAGTAGCACAGACTGGATAAAAATAAAACAGATGAAAGACTTGACCTATGTAAAATGTACCTAGGCTTATGGTAAAATCCTGACTACAACCTGAAGGAAGTTTGTGAGCCCAGCTCTGTTGGAAGGCACTTATACAAGCACTCTTAGTGATTTTGGTATCTTAATGCTTTAATAGTTGGTGTACACCTGATATCTGGTGGCAGCTAGATGAACTGATGTTTAAAATACTCTCTTCGAGTTTTACTATTCGAAAAAAACAGCATCTAGCAATTCTTTTAGGATTTTTACAGTTTTTAAAAGGCCCTTTGAGCTTACTTTTTATCACTTAAACTGAACCACAGTCCTAATTAGTATGCAGGAATTATTTCCATATCTTGGCGGTGGAAATGACTCTTGATTAGCTAACTTGTATAAGGTATTGCAGGTGTTCACTGCATAGTCCTGGGACTAAGAGTAAACTGAGCCAAATGCATCTACCTTATACTTTGTCACAACAGAAACAGCCACAAAGGCTCAGCTTCTACCTTAAAGAAGGCTTGCTGCCAAACCAGCGCCTGTTCTAAAACATTTTTTCTTAGTTATAAATATCACAGCATAAAATACCAATGGATTTCTGCACTGTCACTCTTAAAACTTGAGTCTTGTGAGTGTTTAAAGCTAAAGCAGTCTGTATTTTCTTCTTGGAACTTTACCTGGATAAAGAAAAATGAAGGAAATTGCCAGCGTCACTTAGTTTTTCCTATGAAGCAAAATCTATTCAATAACCAGAATTCTAATAAATGAGCTTTGGAATAGAAAGCCCTAAATGAATGCACAGAGACACAGTCTACTGATCAGATAAAAGTAATGAAGGAAATTGAATGGAAAAGGAGACCCTTTCTAACATATCTCCAGAGCAATTGGATGCCTATGAAAACAGTCTAGAGCCCACAGACCCTCGTAGTATTCACCAAAGTAACTAAGGAAGAATTATAAATTAAAAAATAAACAAATCTACAACTCCTAGGAGAAAACTTAGAAAATCTAAGTAACCTTGGCATGCTGGTTGTCTTTTTGCCAATTTGACACAAACCCAGACATACCAGCTAGAAGAAATCTTAACTGAGAAAATGCCTCCATCAGATTGCCCTGTATGCAAGTCTGTGCGGATGCATTTTCTTGATTACCGGCAGTCCAGCCCACTGTGCTACCCTTCGGCAGGTGGTGTAGAACGTGTCTGATATAGGACTGGTATTCACAATGTACAGTGGACACTTAAAACTCATTAATAAGAACAAAACCAAGTAAAGTGGTCCAAAACCCTGGACAGATTCCTTTTCAAGGAAGATGTAAGTGGCCACTAAGCAAATAAATTGATTAATGTCATCTATCATTATGGGATATCAAATTGAGACAAGGAGACACCATTGTCTGCCTGTTGGAAAGACTGAGGTCCAATTTACAACACTGAGTGCTGAGGCGGACTTGGCTGTGTACCCTAGGATCTGACACCAGACACAGAAATTGGGGAGGCCCAAAGAGGCCAAGGGTCAGAGAGTTTGGGACTTGTTTCTAGTTCATTTAAAGTTCTTGTTCTTCTAACTCAAAGGTCCCACCTAGCCATAAATCAGAGTTCTGCTCTCTCAAGGCTATTGTCAACAGGTGTGGCTAGATGCCAGACCTCGTGCTCCTGAAACAGGGAAGTAGTTGGTTCCTACCTAAAACAAAAATCTAAGGATCCAACCAAGTTCCAATTCCCTTTAAGGAAATTATTTGGGATTCCACACAGGGAGTGGTTTGCCTACAGAGTGTTTGGTCTAAAGTGTGAGTCTAGGGTGTGAGCGATGACTGTAGCCCCTGACTTTCAATTTTTATGTTAATGCAGTCTTGTTTTACTCCTACATTTTGGGGTCAGGGGCATATTAACCAGTTGGAAATTAAACACGGGTGAAATTTCAGTACTCACTGAAAAATTCCCTCCCAATACTATCCTCTGTGTTTTATGATTTTCATTCACATCTTCATAATTCTTTACTATATTTCTAAATTATCACACCTTCACTCTGGAAGAGGGTATTTTTGCCGAGGCTGGCCCCGACAAGAAGTCTAGCAGGGAATATACACCCAGGTTCACAGTAACTATCTTTATACCAGCTGAAAGATGAAAATAACTATTTTCCGCTGACAGATGAATGGACAAATGATGGAAGAAATCCATAAAGTGGATTTATTTACTCATTCATTCATTCATTCAGCTGTAGAAAGGGAAGAAACTCTGCCATGCTGTGGCATAGAAAAATCTTGAAGGCATTTTCTTAAGTAAGATAAGCCATAGAAATCAATCTTAAGGACAAAACCAAACAGTCAAAAAAGGGGGGAGCTGGAGAGGTGGCTCTGCCATTAAGAGCACTGGCTGCTCTTGCAGAAGACCTTTTGGCTTTCAGCACCCAGATGACAGCTCACAGCCATCTGAGATTCCAGTTCCAGGGGATCTGGTGCCCTCTTTTATATGCCCTGGTTACTGCATGCTCACAGTACACAGGCATACATTCAGGTAGAACTCTCACATGCATAAATTAAAAACAATTCTAGTCAAGCATAAAAGGAAAATACTGCATTATGATGCATCCAGGTATATGAAGTACCTAAAGACATTAAATTCATAGCGACAGAGTAGAGAGACAGTTGCCCGGGCACAGATGACAAATAGCAATGTAGTTTCAGTTTGGAAGCATGAAAGTTTCTGCAGATGGCGGTAGTGATGGAGATAGCACTGTGAATGTGCTCAGTGCTACCAAATTGTACACTTTCAGAATTTTTACAGTTCAGTACAATGAATAATCATATAAAAGTACAGCTGGAAATGCCCAAGTAGATTTGTATGTTAAACGAAAGCTCTGTGTTTTGTGGATGCAGAATCCAGCAATATGAGGCATTATGCCTCTGTTAAGAAAAAACTACTTGATAAGACAGAGCCATTCAAATCCAGGGTCTTCTATATTGCAGAATCACCGCCCCTGCCCTGAGCTTCTCTGATTCATGCATTTCTGTAAAAGTCCCAGGATGCCCCTGATTCCATGTGTCTCCACATCCATAATAATCCCCTCTCTGGCATTATT
Source organism: Alexandromys fortis (assembly GCF_014885135.2). Lineage (NCBI taxonomy): Eukaryota > Metazoa > Chordata > Mammalia > Rodentia > Cricetidae > Alexandromys > Alexandromys fortis. The sequence goes on from NW_026068010.1 coordinate 5,270,530, forward strand.
TGACATTCTTGACAAAAAGTCCTCAGGAAGCGGTGGGGGAATGGCTAATCTTCCAACAAAAACATTACTGGGTTTCCAGTTCTCAGTTCTGAGTTGCATGCAGCTGATGAATATTCCCAGATAGGCTGACCTAGTTTGGCAGGTGTGTAAGGTGTCTTGACCCAACATGCCAGCTCAGTGAAAAGATCAGATGTTAAATGGTCACGGGACCATCAAGTTTATCTTTCCCACCATGTTAATTCCTTGCTAAACCAGGTGTCTAAAATTATGACGTTGTTTTGACTTGGGGGCCACCAAAGGCTTAAGACCCTGATATGTGACTCCTAGTGTCTGCACTAGCTCCAAAGGACTGCCCCACATACCAACCCCCATTCTTCCTTGTGTAAAACCTTACTGACAGGAGTTCTCTCTTGAGACTTCTGACAGATGTAGAGGATAGCAGTGTGCCAACAGCAGCATTCTGTAAGTCCCGCTGTTTGGCCAGTATTCTCAGAGCTTCGTTCCTCATAGTTAAAATTTGAAGCCTAAAGTCTTCATGTGACTATTACCAGATCTACTCTATGAGTTCTACAAAACCTTCCACATCTTAGGGGTCAGGCATACCTTTACTCATATTGACTGAAGTTCCAACATCATCCTGAAAGATTAGGTTCATTTTGAAGACTAAGAAACAAATATTCAAAGTGGCAACCGTTTTTAATCCAATTTCTTCTTTGCCCTGAGTTGTGATAGCTCACAGATCCTGCTCATAGTTGGCTCTTAAATGTTCCTTGAGGATTTCAACTCCAGATCAGCATTCAGAACCCCCTTCTGTCTACACTGATGCTCTTCAGACTTCGACATACACGAGACACAGCTGAGAGGCTTATAACATAGGTTGTGATTCACTAGGCCAGAAATGGAACTGGAGGTTCTGCATATTTAACGATCTCCCAGATGTCGCCAAGTGGCCGATCTGTAGACAGCAGTGTAGGAAGCAAGGTTCCAAAGCCGTGCTTCCCATATGGTATCCTCAAGCAACACAGGGACTAAGCACTTGAAATGAACTAGCTTCAGTTGCTTTAAGCATAAAATGCATATCAGATTTTGAAGTCTTAGCCTAAAATAGAAAAATATAAAATATAATTTTTATATTGATTGCATCCTGAAATGATGGTTTAAATTTGTGGATTTGAAAAAAAAAAAGTGTTTTCAACTCCCTCCCCAGGCCCAGTCTTCCTGCCTGCTGCTTGGGGACCAGATGTGAGCACTCAGCTACTGTGCCAGTGCTATCCCTGCTTGCCTGCCTTCTGCCATGCTCCCTGACGTGGTGATCATGTCATGACCCTATGAAACTGTAAGCAAGCCCCCAGTTAAATGCTTTCTTTTATAAGTTGCCTTGGTCATGGTGGCTCATCCTTGCAATAGAAAGCAACTAAGACAAATATTTTCCGTAATTATGTGAGTTGGTTTTTTTTTTAAAAAAATGCATTTTGAAAAATAAACGTTGGAGGGTTTGCAGCAGTGTTCTAGTTTGCCTTTTGGTTGTTATGATCAACGCCGAAACCAAAAGCAACTTAGGGAGGAAAGAGTTCATGTGGTGTACGTACACTTCCGCATCATAATCCATGGTTGAGGGAAGACAGGGCAGGAAATTAAAGGAGAAACCTAGAGGCAGGAACCGTGGAAGAATGCTGCTTTCTGGCCTGTTCTCCGTGGCTTGCATTCTTCTACAATGAGGGACCACATGCCCAGGGAATGGTGCTCTCTTCATCAACCAACAGTCAAGACCATTGCTCACAGACGACCGCAAACCAGACTGATCTTGGCAATCCCTCAGTTGAGACTCTCTCTTTCTAGGTGACTTTTGGCTCCTTCAAGATGGAAATAAAACTAAGTGGGATTAACAATACAGTTTCACGTGTTTACTTCCCTTTTGTCAAGTGGTTATAGAAAACTCGAATAAGCTGTGCAGTTCATGTTGTGCTTTCCTTGGACAGTGTTTCTCTAGCAGAACTCCTGAATCCTCTCTACTTCATCTGTGCTGCTAAAGGTCCCATTGAGAACTTGTCTGGGTAGGGGGCGCCTGAAAACCTCCACCTTGCCTTTCCTAGTTGTTTGTTATTCTCCTTGTAGATAAGTCCATAGGAAAGTGTCTATTAATAGATTCTCAGGGATGACCATCACATAAATTTGAGCCCTAAACATCTGCCCTGTACCTCCAAGTTCTTAGCACAGTGCGTTTGAAACCTGAGGTGCTAGATTAAGGTATAGGCCAAGTCCTACCAAACCTGGGGCATCTCTCTGCTGAGGGAATTCTCAGTGACTTTAATATAAACCCAATCAAAACACAATTGGGAAGTGAAACCACTGTAAAAAATGCCATCATCCATTGCATTCTCAAAGGAGATTAGGGAATTGTCCACACCAGTGGTTCCCTCTCTTAGGGTAATTAAAAATTGTCTGAAAGAGAATTACTTAGAAGGAAAGGTGACTGCCTCTGTGGAGACTGATGTGGGGAGTCTGAGAAAGTCCTTGGCTAGAAAGTAAGGCTTCTGAGAAGGCTGGAAGGGGAGAGGGGCAGCAGACCGTAGTCCGGACAGAGACCAGACCTTAGTTTCACTTCACTAGAATGGGACAGAGCTGAGCAAGCAGGTCTCGTGAAAAACCACAACTTATGGATGACCATCAGCAAGCACCCCCACAAGCCCTTCTGCTGGATCAGCAGGCCCCAAAAGTGCTTCGGCTAGCTCAGCAGATGACCCCAGACTTCCGCAGGCTAAAGATAGCTCTTCTTACCCTGCTGCTGGAAGGTCCCTAACCACTAGGACCTCCCACCAATCAGCCCCCATACTAATCTTTCCTCCACCAGTCAGCCCCAGATTAATCCCTGATCTCTGGAATTCCCCTAACTCTGCTGAAAAGGAGCTTGGGACCTTCTTTGAGGGTCACTCTTTTGCTACGCTGATGTTGGAATCAATAAATGCTCTTGTTATTGCATACATGGTTGTTCGTCTTCTTTGGGGACTTTTTCTCGGACACTAACACATTCATCAAAAACTGTTTGCCAAGCACCATTTTTTTGTTTGTTTTGTTTTCCTCATTTCCAGTTAAATTCAGGGACCACTGCCTCCCGTCCTGGTACATCTCCACTCACTCATTTCCCCACCCATTCGATCACTCACTTGTTCTCCATCCTCAGCCCCTCATGGGCTCTAACCTTCGGTAAGTAATTTTCCTGGGTACCTTTTATTAGTCAGATACCAGCAATCCGTGCATTCAGATGCGAGGGCTGTGGCCAGGGCCATACCACTCCTTAAATAAACCGCAGTTTCCAGGTCCTTCTCTTTACCACTCTGGTGGTCTGCTCTACTTCTCAGGCAAACCATTTATGTGTCGGCATCATCTACAGAGAATGTCAGGGGCCTTAGCACAGTCCCGAAGTTATTTTGAGGGCTTAAATTGTTTGATCCTACTGGACTGGAGAGCTGGCTCAGCATTAAGAGCACCTGGATTCAGTTCCCAGCATGCACATGGTGGCTCACAACCGTATGTAACTCCAATTCCAGGGATCTGATGCCCTCTTCTGGCCTCCACAGGCATTGCATGCACATAATATACAGACATACATATAAAACTTTTAAAAATATATGACAAGCTATAAATGTTTTCAAAAACAAGGCTCATTCATTCACTCATTCTTTCATTTCAGCCCATTAAAATTTTCAAGTATACAACTATATTGCAAGAGTATTGGCTATCAATTTAAGCATCAAATTAACTATAGGATTGGTTCTTTATTCCTTTCTTCTTCAAATTTTCAACAACTTGATTCATAGCAAAAATTTACTTGTAAAGTGTTATTGGCAAATTTGAACAACACATGGAGTGTAAAAATAGTAGCAATAATGTGAAATTATACTCTAAATGACAATGAAGCAGTTCAGCAAGAATTATGGAAAATAGTGTCATTCACAAAATAATATAAATAAAGCTAACATAATATCCTATTTACAAAGCTCTACTAAATGTATTACATTAAAAATTTGATTCTAGCCACTTAACCATAGGATAGTTTTCAAGCTACTAAAGAGTGGAGAAGGTGCCATTTTTTTTTTATCTCTAATCCTCATTGTGGGAAATTCAGAGGTGGGACCTTGAGACACTACAGCAGGAAAGCTATAAAGGGATGTAACCTCATGAAAATGGATATATTTGGAAATTAATAATTTTATTAATATTCATAAAATAATTTTATAGTTAATGTGAACACTAATTATAATTATCTTATTTGAGTCTAACAAAGACATCATGATTTGTTTTTTGTAGACGTGTTATTGGTTATATTTTAAACTATGATACAATTGATGTAAGATTTATTATTTTATCAGTGTCAAAGCACAGTTCAGTGACATTAACTACATTCATATTCTATAAATATCATAATCTAACTTTAGAATATTTCTATCATACAGAGTTTCAACTCTGTGCCCACGAGGCAGCATTTCCCAACCCTGCTGTAGCCTGTGGAATCTACATTCCGTCCTTCTTTCCCCCTTCCCTCCTTTCAGATTCCTCTTTCTCTCGCTACCTCTCTTTTACCCTTCCTTTCCCTTAGAATGAATCTCCAAAATTTCAAGGGTGAGGAATTAAGACTAGTATAGAATAGCTTTGAGGACAACGGATATTCTTTTAGTTTAATATTTCGTCATGTCACATACAGCTTGCCTATGAAAACATCTTAAGATATATAAATGAAAGATGTATCTGCCAATTATTCTTCATTCTTGTTCAAAATAAAAAGCTTACATTTATTTAAAAAAAACTTTTAAAAAGTAAATCACTATTATTGTGTTAGCAATATTAGCAAGTCTTCACATTTGCCTAGCATACGTGAAGCCCTGAGTTCAATGCCCAGCACTTTAAAAAATTAATTAACATATGCAATGAATAGTTTTGCATTCTGATAAAGTTTGGAATTTTCTGTTTATTTTGTTCTGAAGACATGAGTGGCTCCTGTGGGTTGGGCAGGGAGACCTGCCATGTATGCTTTTCTGCTGTGTCCAAGAGTTGCAGTGTTTCACTTTGCAGCAAGGGCAGGTAAGTAGTCGGCATTTTGTCTCTGGAGGCTCAGACCTGTCATTGTCATGCACACCAGAAGATCTAGTTAATAAAGATGAGCTGTGTTAGCATTCATGCATTATGCTGGCCTGCACCACTCCCTATGTGCATGTGCTTGTTAGTATTTCACGCATCACACTAGTCTGCCCCTAGGGTCCTCAGCTATAGCCTGCACACATCTGATCCCAGCATTCAGGCAGATACCTGGCCAGGTCAGGGTCCTGTGGTCGCTTTACCACTACATAGTCTGTGTGCATGCATGAGGTCGCGGGGTTGTCTCTGTGTACATGCGCTAAGCCCCCTTTAAAAGCGAGCTCCTTCCATTTCCCCTCTCCCTTTCTGGCCATTCTTCTGAAGAGGCAGGCAGGTGTCTGCAATCTCTCCCTTCCAATTGCTGCCCCCCTTTCTCCTTTTTTACCAGTAAACCTCCGATTTGAGAGTTTGTTGTATGATGTGATTCGCCGTTGCTGTTTTTAAATTATAACAAGCTGGAGTCACATTTTATAGTTCTTATTAAATAAAACTCAATTTATTTGAATGCTACCTTGCTTATGAGGTAAAAATAAAATGCTAATTGGAAACTTATTTACAATTCACAATATGTTTGTCTGCATGTGCTGCATGCAGGTGTCTATGACTTTAGATGGGGCGCAGTTATCCCCCACTGGAACTCAAGTTCCTTTGTTACCCGCAGGCTGTGTAAAGTTTCCTCAGTTAAAATGGCACCTCTGCCTGGATTAATTGTGCATAAAGGAAAGGGGCATTCTTGTTTCTAAGCCTCACTTTATGCCTATCCCACTCACACATCTCACACCTCCTATTTTCTGAGAAAAATAATCTCTTTAATATCCCAGTGTAAGCATATCTTCAGAGAAAAATGATTGGGCTCATTTTGTAAGACCACACACGGCCGTGCATTTGGGAATATCCCGTAGACAGGCTCCACGCATGGTTACCATTGCTCTAGCAATGACACTGGAATAAGACAAGATTAAATTCTTGCCCTGAGATGTACAGAGATTATTAAAGAAGTATTAAAAAAATCTACCATTTGGGCATCTTCAAGCTCTGACTGACTAAGGAGACCATTGCTTCAGTGATGTTCATCCATTAATTAAAGTTCTTTTATTGTGTATTTTATATATTTTTTAATTTTTATTTTATGTGCATTGGTGTTTTGCCTGCATGTATGTTGGTGTGAGGGTGTTAGATCTTGGCGTTACAGACAGCTTTGAGCTGCCATGTGGGTTCTGGGATTGAACCTGGGTCCTCTGGAAGAGCAGTCAGTGCTCTTAACCACTGAGCCATCTCTCCAGCACTGTGTATTTTATATTCATGTTATGTTGCCCATATTTTAGACTGGCTGTCTGTGGAACTCTGACAATTACAGATCTCTTCACAGCATGCTTTCTTGCAACATGGAGTTGACTCATTCACAGCTGAAACTGAGTACTTAATTTGTCATCTATGTTTGAGATTTTTTTTTCCAAATATTTAACAGAATTAGCAGAGTTGGTTTAAAAGCAACAAACCAGGCAGCGCATGGTGGTGCAGGCCTGTAGTCCCAGCTCTCAGAAGGCAGCAAGGGAAAGTTGCAAAGTTCAAGACTGCCTGGATTGAGAACAATAACAAACAAAATCCCCCAAAACAACTCAGGCAAATGGCTTGTGTGGCCCTTTAAATGTAATTGGCCCCCGTAGGCCCATAGGGAGTGATATTATTAGGAAGTGTGGCTTTGTGGGAGGAAGTGTGACACTCAGTCCACTTTCTTGTTGCCTTCTGATCAAGATGTAGTCAGCATCCTGTCTGCCTGCATGCTACCATGCTCCCCGCCATGATGATAATGGACTGAACCTCTGAAACTGTAAGCCATCTCCCCATTTAAATGTTGCTGTGGTCATGGTGTCTCTTCACAGCAACAGAAGCCCTAACAGCTTGATACTTCCATCAGCTCTGAGAGTAGCAGATATGAATTTTGCTTGAAAAGCTGCATTTTAGTTATTTACACAATTGATTGAAGCATTCCTTCTTCTATGAAGGGACCTCATTAGACTCAAGAGCTAAGGGAACTCAAGCGAGGCTCAAGTAGCCCAGACAGTTGTAAGAGTCACACAGTGGTGAGCAGTTGATGGGAGGGAGCAATCTTTGGGGGAACTGCCTGCAAACTGCACAAAGCGCTCGCTCGAGACAAGTGGTCATCATCCACATGGGTGGACTTGTTAGTGATGCAGCAGCCTTGGAGTCAGGCCTGGTCCCGGAAGTGCCTTTACTCAGGCCGCAGGCAGTAACCCCAGCAGACCATCTGGTTCCTGTCTTTGGAGTGTTATCAGTGTGGTGTCTGGAATGGACAGACATGCATTTATGTTTCCCTAGGAAGAGTCATGCAATACCTGCTTATGAATCAAGCCCTCTCTAATGGTTAAGTAATAAAAGTTTGTTTTGGGAGCTAGAGAGATGGCTCAGTGGTTAAAAGCATCGACTGCTCTTGCAAAGGACTCTAGCACCCACATGGTAAGGACTCTAGCACCCACATGGTAACTCACAGCCATCCATAACTCCAGTTCTGACACCCTCTTCTGGCATCTTTGGGCACTGCACACATGTACTGTATATAACACATGTGGGCAAAACTCCCATATACATGAAATAAAGATAAGTATTTTCAGAAAAGAATGTTCCCCCAGTCCTTGTGCACTGTGCCACTCTGTTTCCCGTGTCTGAGCGTGGGTCGGCTCTGGTTACCCCATGAGAGTGGGATCTCAGTCTTTATCCATTGGAACTATCTTGTTTGAGTTAGTGTCCTCAACCATCATCCCTAGTCATCATTTGATAGAAAAGCTGTAATATCCCACTCATCTGTCAACAGACACTTGATTTGCTTCTATCAATATTGTAACTAATGCTTCTGTTATGGTTTAAATAAAAATGCTGCACTGTCCCTGAGTAGTGGCCATGGGCAGTGGGCCATGAGACTATGCCACAGGTCCCCAGCGGTGGCAGGCAGCAGGTCCCGAGACCATGGCGGACCACAAAAGCAGCAGGGTCCCAGGTAGGGAGCCCCCGCGGGTCCTAGGCATGGAGCCACATGGCAGGTGAGAGACCGAGACAGGTAGGTACACCATGCAGAGGAGTGGGTTTATTTAGTGGGTTATGGAGGGGTAAGGGAAAAGGGGAGAAGGGGATATGGGGAAAGAGTAGAGGGGGAGCAAGGGAAGAAGTGGGGAGAAGGGAGAGACAGAGCTGCCTCTTTAGGAGAGAGACTAAAAGGAAGAGACTCGGGCTGCAAGCAGAAAGGGAGACCTGCCTGCCTCAGTGGAAGGGGGGCAGGGCTTGTCTCTTAAAGGGAAAGGACAGACCATTACAGCTTCTGTGAACACAAGTGTATTAGTTGCTTTTCTATTGCAGTGATAAAACACCATGATCAAAGCAATTTACTTTGGGCATGTAACTCCAGAGGTTAGAGCCTATGATGACAGAATAAAACTGTGACCTCTGGAGTGGGAAGCACAAGACTCACAAAACCAAAAGCATTGACAGAGGGCAAGCTGGGAATGGCCCAACTTTGAAACCTCAGAGACTGACTATGGTGGCATACTTCTTCCAGAAAGACCACAACTCCTAAACCCACCCAAACTGGGGACCAAGCATTAGATGTGAGCTTATAGGGTACAGCAATGAATATATAAACGTGTCTATATCTCCATTTTTAGATCTTTGGAGAATACACCCAGTAGTAGTAATAGATCACACCATGATATCATCGTTAGTTCCCCAGGGAACCTCCATGTCCTTCCAGGATTCCTTTTTAAACTTGACATTTAACAATAGCATCTTGTTATTCCTGCTTCATATGTGTTCTTCAAAGAGAGTTATGAAATGAATTTAAATGGAGACAAATATCAGGGTTGTAGAAACTTTGTGTTCTGTGAAACAGAAAGTGTGTTGACATTTGGGTAAAGAAAAGTACATTAAAGCCAATTAAGAAGTTTGCGGGATGGGGCAACAACCTTACCCCATAAGACTCAGATATGCAGCTCATCTAGAGAAGACATCAATTGTTTCAAAGCACTAAATGACCTCCAGAAACCTGAGTAGATTTTAGATGAGGCTATTATGAATTGAAAGCAAAATGGATCACAAGGCTTAAATGGTTGTTTAAAAAAGACAATTTAAATAAGGAGGGCAGAGTTTACAGTCCTGTGAGTTATGAGTTACAAAGGAAAATGTTGACACAGAAGAGGTCACCCTCATGCAAAGCCACTACCTGAGTAACAAAGCATCACATCATCCAGTGCTTTAACAAAAGGCAGAGCCTATTGCTAAAACAAGGAGTTTGATTTGGGATCAGAGGACACACACAGGTAAAGTGTGCAAGTGTGAGACATGAGTTCAAATTCCTAGAATACGTGGAAAACTGGATATTAGAGCTCTAGAGCCTGTGCTGCACTCCTACGACTTGACAGCAAGCTGAGAGAAGGGAGTCCTCAGACGCCTGTGGGTGCTAGCCTGGTACACACTGAAGAAAGCACAAGTCCCTGTGTCAAGCATGGTGGAAGCTAAAACCCAAGGCTTGCTACACATGGTATAGCATGTGCACACACACAACATTCACACACACAACAAATTAAAAACAAACAGAAGGTCTGATTGTTGTCTCTGACTCTGCCATTTAATATTTGACTTTAGAAAGGTCACTTAGCTTCTGGGTATGTTTTTCTAATCTATAAATGGGTAATGTTCATTAGCAGTGGATACAGAAAACAAAGCTATTCTAAGCTTGAATCTGAACATTTCCTGTGCCCCGTGGGATGAAAGGAAAGAGTGCCCACCTGGCCACCATCATTGTCCCTCTAACACCTTTCCTGTCTCCAGGAAAACCTGAGTTGAAGAAAGGACATTGCTGCTAGTTCCTTTCATTTCTCAGCAAATTTGGAGTTTATTGCTCTTGTTTTTGGGTGAATGAAGATCAACCCATGCAATTCAAATGATAGGAGGAAGAGGTGGAGAGATGGGAAAATTATTTTCCCATGTATGGTCATTTCTTTTGTTCCATCAGACTGGAGGATGGCTATTAAATTCAATTAACCATTTTTTTTCCTTCATGTTCCAGAGACTTTTTCCTGTTGTGCTAGGAGACCTTGATTTCTGTTGCTAGGAAACCCAGAAGGCACTTTTGGTCTTCATGGAAACAGTGTTTAATGCAATCATTTTGACTCATAGTTTATAGGCTGTTTGGCTCGATGCCAACTCAAAAGCAGCTCACGTCAATTCCATACAAGGTAAATCTTAAAGTGGGGAAGGTACTAACCCATTGGGTGCCCTATGGAAGTGCCTAATTGGTTTCATGGGGGTGGGAGAAGGGGAAAGTGGAGGGCAAGAGCCTTCCCCATTTGGGGAGGGCTTTGATCTGTTTTAGCCTTGGGTCCCTTTGAAGAGAATGTTCCATGGAGGCAGGAAGCAGTTGAGTGGGCTAAAAAAGGTTTGAAAAGCCTTGACCTAACCTAGCACAAGAGAAAGTTGGATCTCTGAGAAACCACTTGCTCAGAAACAGGCAGCTCATAAATTTCCTGCCTGGAGATTCTCTGGAGTCTTCTCACTGGGCATCTCTTCCCATCATCCTCCTTGGGTCCATGCTGTTCCTCAGCATGCCTTAGCAGGGCCTTCCTCTGAGTATGTTCTGTAACTCTACATCCAACTCTGTCCAAGAGTCTCGAAGCTTTGCAGCCCTGGGCAGGAGAAGTCAGAGTTGATGGTACCACCAGCCTTCTTCTAAAGATGTTTAGATTTTAACTTAACACTTGACAGTCATTTTCCCAAATTTTGTTCGAGAGTATGAATTTCTTGAGGGGACTGGAAGAATGTTTGTTTCTTCTTGTAGCCATGATCTTGGGAAGAACCTTTTGCCAAGAGTGGGAGGATTTATCTTATCATCTTTGGTTGGATGAGCTGAAGATACTACTGCAAGAGACTCCTAGAAGCATGTAAAACACCTTTTGAATGCCTGGCCCAGCTCAGAAGACTGAAAGAGAAAGGCGTAAGAAAGGAAAACCAGAGTGCTTAGATATGATCTGCTGCTATCTCTGCTTTGGGCTGCTAGAGGCTAGGTTGCTAACCTGCAGTTTGGAATCAGTAGCAGATTAAGAGATTGAAACCTGGATTTGTTCAAGATGGAGGGGTGGAACTAAAGCAGCTTTTAAGCCGAAGCGTCCATAGATCTAGGACTTTTAAGGGTCTACACACGTGGAATGGGCAAACCAGGAACACAGCCGCAGCAGAGGGTGGCGATGAGGAGGTCTCTCTCATTGTATTGAGTCTCCAAGTAGAAGCATACAATTCCAGTTTTGAACATTGGTGTGTGGACTTCATGGGTTGAGGTTGTACATGCTCCCAAGAGGTCATTGAGAGGGTCTATTAACTTAATATGGCCGATCCTGGCCTTATGGTAAATCTGAGAGTGCCTTGCAAAGGCACAGATACAATTTTTTCAAATGTTTAGAACTTTACCAATTGAGTCCCATAGGTAACTCACTGAGTTCTTTTCTTTTTAGCTCAGACCTGTGTGTTCTGTGTGATTTCATTCTCTGAATTTAAAAATTAGAAAGACATTCACTAGTAAAAAGAGTTAGAATTCAAAGAAATGATCTATCTGGAGTTTGTGGATCTTGTAGCCTGACTGTGATATATAAAAATTAAGATTTTATTGAAGGAATAAAGATAATGATGGTATTAAAACTAGATAGATTAAAATACCAATTAAAAATGTCAAGTACAATTTTAGGAAATAAATAAAATTGAGTTAAAAATTAAGTGGGGCTGAGCAGTGATGGCACATGCCTTTAATCTCAGCACTCTGAAGGCAGAGGCAGGCGGTTCTCTGTGAGTTCGAAGCCAGCCTGGTCTACAGAGCAAGTTCCAGGACAGGCTCCAAAGCTACAGAGAAAACTGTTTCAAAAAAAAAAAAAAAAAAAAAAAAAAACCAGAACAACAGCAAAAAATCAAAACAAATAAACAAACAAAAACCAAATTAAATGTGAGCAAGGGACACACCTTGACAGGTGAAGTAACTGACAGGCAAGTGTGAGGACCAGAATGCAGGTTACTAGACATGTAAGTGTTGGGAGGGGATGGCTGAAGGGGCTCTAGCCAGCCTGAGCAAGACAAACACGGCTCTGGCAGACCCTGCTCTTCTCCCCCATCCCCTCTGCCTGGCTAAAAACCGTTAGCTTACATCCCTAGAGCTAGCTATCAAGGTCTATTCCCTTATTTGGCCACTTGTTTTTCCTGAGGCTGGCTACCAAAGTCGAGAAATCAAAAGTCCCCCTTGGCTGCTTGCCAATTAAATTAAATTAGCATGCCCAATTAAAATTAAACTCCTCATCCTAACACAGGGGTTTCCCCTTGTACTTTATAAACTGGCATTTGCCTAGGGGTCACATCTGTCTCCTCTTTGTCTACTAGAGGCAGTCCTTTGGACCCTCCCCTTGTACTCCCCCCCTCCCCTGCCTTGTTCCTTTCCCCTTCTCCCTCATCCTCTATCTCCCTCTTTGTCTTTTATTCCTGCCCTTCGTCCCTCCCGGGCAAATACATCTCCTTTTGTGCTGAGAACTTGATCTTGGGGGTCCTGAGCTGATACCAGTCTCTTACAGTGGTGGCCTCCTGATAATCTCTGTGCTTTGTTTTCAAGGACCCCTGGATAGCAAGATTACTAGAAACATTTCTGAGTTTAATCAGGACCCCCCCCCCCCCCCGTGTGTGTATGTGTGTGTGTCTATAATCTTCGATGTATAATGTGGAGAGTGATGGGGGAAGACCTCAGGTGTCAGTCTCTGGGCTCCACATGCACATGCGTGCACATGAACCTGTGCACACACACCCATACACACAGCACACACATCATACACATCTGTGCAAGTAAAATAAAGATAGAAATAAATAAAATCGGCTGATTAACCAACTCAAAACTGAACGAAGAATTCGTAAATGGAAGACTGCATATGAAGAGACTGTGTTTATTATACAGGTTGAGTGCTGAGTCTCAGTGGTTAGGGCACGTAGAGGCTGGGAAAGAATCAGCAGGATGTGTCTAACAGGAATTTTAGACAGAAACTGTAGTGACTCTGAGAGCTGTGAAACAGTCTAATAATATAGCTTAAAGTTTTGAAAATGTAGGATACCTGCCAATTTTTTTTTGCATGTGTATGTTTGTGTGTGGGATGTGTGTGTGTAGGATGTGTGTGTGTGGTGGGAGGAGTATGACTATGGAAGCCAGAGGTCAACTATCTTAGTGTGCTTTTTATTGCTGAGAAAACACTGTGACCCAAAGCAGTTTAGGAGTAAAGGGTTTATTTGCCATCACTCAAGGAAGTCAGGGCAGGAGCCTGGAGGCAAAAGCTGAAGCAGAGACATGCAGAACTCTGATTACTGGCTTGCTTTACCAGAGCTTGCTCAGCCTGCTTTCTTATATAACCCAGGACCACCTGCCCAGGATCGACACCATCCACAGTATCTGGGCCCTTCCACATCAACTGTTCCCTCCTCCACCCCCAGACAAGGTTTCTCTGTGTAGCTTTGAAGGCTGTCCTGCAACTCACTCTGTAGACTGAGGTCGAGGCCAGCCTCTGCCTTCCCAGTGTCACTGTCTCTGGCTTTTTATGTGAGCTCTGAGGATCAAATCCAGGTCCTCATGTCTGAACAGCAAACACGTTAGCCACTGAGCTAACTCTCCAGGCTCCTAATTCTTACATTTACATAATGCAATGCATGCCAACTCTGAGGAAAAGACACCTAGATGTGTCATGGTGAAATAAAAGAACACCAAAGTCAAGGACTCATATGCAAATCCAGAAATAAAAATAGCAAACACATTCAACATCGGAGCTCTCCCAGCATAACAACCCAGGAATGCTAAAATTAGCTATCGGAAAACCTAGAATTCTACCGTGAACTAAGGAATAATATAAAAATAGAAGCAAAATACAGACTCATTCAAAGATAGTGAGTTCCATTTATAAGCCCGTTGCTCAGAAAAATACCAAGCCAACAATTTACAGAGACCAACAACAACGACAAACAAACAAAAAATATAGAAGAATATAGAAGGCTCAAGATGCAACAAGGAAAGGCGAATAATCAAGAATGCTAGGGGGGGTCTTGGGTGCGTCGACTTGAACACCAGCATAAACAGATGGTACCGTTGATAATGACCAGCCTGGGTGCTATCAAACTAAGCATGCAAACTTTCCTGGAGTAACAACAATGTGTGGAAGCAAAGCTGAGGATGAAAACATCCACGATTCTTCCAGGGCGTGCTGACAGATGCATATAAGTACTTGGGAGTCTGATACAGGAGGCTCGAAGAGCTGAGGATCAGCCTGGACCATGTCACGTGACTCTTCCTCAAAACAAGCAGGAGTAACAACAAAACCAAGCGAGATAAAAATTGTGTCAACCGTAAGTTATTTTAAGTGAAAAGGATGATATTGGAGATACAGAGCATCAGTGAATGAGATAACTAAGTAGAAGCATTTGATAATTAAAAGATTATGAACCTTTGTATAAAGCTTTCTAATACAGAGAGCAGAAATGGACAGTTAAAGAGAGGAACTGAAGATCTACAACCAAAATGAAATGTACATAATTCATATAGATCAAAAAGGCAAAAAGATTCATTCATGTGTATGCAGGTGATAGTATTATAAAGTGGGTCAATAAAATAGTATATTGCAGTCAACACGTAGACAGTATATATTACATTCAATTATGAATAATTCTCTGGGAAAAATAGTCCACATATGCTGGGCAGTGGTGGCGCACACCTTTAATCCCAGCACTCGGGAGGCAGAGGCAGGCGGATCTCTGTGAGTTCGAGGCCAGCCTGGTCTACAGAGCTAGTGCCAGAATAGGCTCCAAAGCCACAGAGAAACCCTGTCTCGAAAAACCATCATCATCATCATCATCATCATCATCATCATCATCATCATCATCACAGTCTACATACTGAGCCATAAAAATTCAGTAATACAAATATATATATATTCTGATTTGCATTATAAAATTATAATTCAAAATCAAATTTTACAAATACTTGAACATTTAAAAAGTCCATGGGACTGGAGAGATGGCCCAGTGGTCAAGAGCACTGGCTACTCTTCCAGAGCACCTGAGTTCAATTCCTAGCATCCATATGGTGACTCACGACCATCTTTAACTCCACGTTCAGGGATCCAACACCTTCTACTGGCCATCACAAGCGTTGCGCACACATGATGCACATACACACACGTAGGCAAAACACTTATGCACATAAAATAAAAATAAGTGAATCTTAAGAACTAAAGGAGAAGTACAGTTTGCTTGCACTCAATGGTTCTGTACTGTGCTTTATGATCTCTCTGAGTTGCTGGCCCAAACTGAGCCTGTGTTGACTGCCTGCTTGTTGCCAGGGCACCTAGCCATGCTTGAAAGTGACTGTCCCTAGGGCCTGTGGCCTCCTGGGGAGCTACTAAAATCTGGAGTAGTAACAAGGGAGTTCCTGTGACTGCTGGTAAAACCCAGCTGGTATGTTTTGCTTGTTTATCCTACCCCACCTCCACCCCATTCCTGCCCTGCCCCCACTGCAAGTCAAGACAGGAGCAGAGTCAAACTCAGACAGTTTGCCCATCCTGGGCTGTTTGTTGTAAGTGAGCTCCCATCAGAGGACAAACCCTTTGTCGCTGCCCCAGCCCTGGCGGGAAGTTACTTAAGCTGGTCTTTGTGCAGTGTCATTGAGAGGCCACTGGGGTAGCTAACTAAGACTTGTAGAGTTCTGGAGACCCGCAGGAAGCGCCAAGAAAAGGCTTGTTGTTTCCACTCCACCCACGGCCCCTCTGTGGGTGAGCTTAGGGTGAAACCACATTGTCCCTGGAGCTCTAGAGGAATGGCTTTGTGACTGGGGGAGAGTCGCTGCATCCCGGTGCAATTGGCATGACTTTGCTGCTGCCTTCCAAGTATCCACTTTCCCTCACATAACCTTCCATTGTGCTCACTGGTTCCTGTTTGATTTGGCAGGGCTGGCTGCGGGCTGTGCATTCGGTTCTCCTCACTCCACTGTGCTAAGACTTGGGCTGAAACCCCTGCCTCCCCTCAGAGAAGCCAAAGGCAGCCCAAACAGTGACATTTCTGCTAGCCAGAAAAACATCACGAAATCACAAGGATACAAGAAGGGAGACAAAATTTTTTCCAATGCTCAAACAAAAGTGATATATATATATATATTTACATCTTAGTTGTATGGAAGTTGGTTCTCCATTCCAACTTGAAAGTCTACTGGCCTTTCAAACCACCTTTTCTTTGTCCGACCCAATTTAAACACACTGTAAATACCCTGAGCTACTCTGAGGGCAGACAGCCATAGTCTGAGCAGCACTTCCTTGCCCGGCACATAAACTCCAATGAAGATCACGAGGAGTGTGTCAGTCAGGGCCTGATGTGACATCTAGACAGTCAGGTCATTTACAAAGACTTGGAATCCATGCCCAGAGTCGAATTTATTCTTATATAAAACCCAGCAGGCTTGAAATAAGCTAACTGACTCACTGTGCTCTGCTTGTTGGGACGTAGGAAGGCTTGGGAGTGGGGGGAGCGCCAAAGCGGTGGAGTTGAAGGGTACCTTCCTTATGCGGTCCGCTCGAGATATTTTCTAACCTGTCATGTGTGAAGGTTTATAGTATACTGTTTGTCGGAAGCTGGAAATAGTACTTTCTTATGAACATCTCTCATCCTGGGAAGAAAATAGAAAAAGAGAATGAAAAAAATAACGGGATACAGGAAGCCTCTGGTTTGGAGTTTAAAAACCTGTAGGTGTCATTTAATCGAACAAGTCAGTTTTTCTGCCAGCAAGCAGTCCCCTGCACTGTTTCTGCTCTAGGTCCCTGCCTTAGCTTCCCTTGATGATAGACTATAACCTGTAAGATGAAGCAAAACCTCTCCTCGCCAAGTTGCTTTTGGTTGTGATGTTTATCACAGGAACAGACAGCAGACTGGACCAGCAGCAGTTATTCTAAACCTGCTCAGAAGCTGGTGGCCAGGGAGCTTGTAGATGCTAGGGGGCATCCACTGTTACTGTCTGCTAAATGGACGGGCGGTCCTGTTGCCTCCTACACATAGATTAGCGCTGCTCTCATCCCGCAGCACGCTGATCCATTGCTGCAGTGGAGACTCACACCTGGCCCGAGTGTCCAGCTTAAGGAAGGGCGAGACGCTGGACCCTAAGTGAGCCATCTCTTGCCCATCTCTCCAGGTTCCAGGCACATCACAGAGGAGTCAGAGTCTAGCGCTGTCTGTGTTGAAAAAGATGTCTTTTGGACAGGCTATGGTTGCTGTGCTCACGAACTCATGGGGGATGGAAGAGTGTTCCTGGGGGACTCTTGACAGTGAGTCCCTCTCTGGCTGCTAGTGACAGTTAACGGTTGCTATGATGTAATGTATCTCTATTCTTCAGTGACATGGTCACCAATGTGTCGCCCTTGTTCCAATAAATACCCTGCCAGCCATGCCCATGTCAACTCAAGTGACTCACACACAAAGAAGACAGGAAACAGGAGGGCACTTGTTGAGAAGAGGGGTCCCAGCAGGAGGAAGAAAAGAGGCAAGGGAATAGCAGGAAGGGAAAGAACCAAAATTTGTTAGATATGTATATGCCAAAGAATAGAACATGAATTTTTTAAAAAAAATCCATAAGCAATACCTTTGAGTGTTTTCTATTGCTTGGCGTTAAAGGAAGAAACAGATTTTGATATCAGAAAAATATCTCTACACTGACTATGGATTCCTAGAATAGTACGGAGCCACATTGAAGTCTGGGAAATCTGGCTGTGCCTCCAGGCTGGAGAGCAAGAAGGACACCCACCTGGTTCCCAGAAAAACTTTACTATGGGGATCGTCTGCCATCCTCTGGGGAGTAGCAAGTCTTTTAACACAAATATGTCTTTAAGACAACACATTTGAGCGTCTGTGAGGCATGGCACCGTATCAATCCACAGTGTCCCAGATGTCACTCTGACATCTCTGTGTTCTTCCAGGAGTGTCACCCTGCCCTCACGCAACAGTGTCATCTTTTGTTGTGGTCTGTATTTAACTTCATCTGGAAGCAGCTCTGTGGGGAAATGAATTATTTATAAGTTGTGAGGACTACTCAGACTGACTAATGCTACTGTATTTCTGTATCATCTTTAAGGATTTGGTTTCTTCAAACAATGCTTGATGCTATCAGTCTTTAAGTGAATGAGGTTAACGTTAGTAACGTAGTACCACCATCATTTGTATATTTGTATTATTTATGTATTAATGTATGATTGTATTATTTAACATTTGCTAACTCTGTAGAAGAAACCACATCAAGCATACTAAAAACACATTCTTGCCAGGATTGATGTTTAAAAGGCAGTAGAAGAAAAAGGGAGGAAAGGAGGGAGGCCTTCCTTATCATCACTGAGAGATGAAGGCTGATGTATATAACTGTTTTCCCCCCTTTTTAGGCAGCTCGAGGCCCAAACCCAGGGGATGTTGCCACCAACATTTAGAGAGGGCCTTTCGGCCTCAGTTAACCCGGTCTAGGCATCGTCTCAGAGTCATGCCCGGAGGCTTGTCTGCTAGGTGATTTTAAAGTCAGTCAGGTTGCCATTCAACATTAACTATCACTTGAACTTTAATGAATACTTTAACCCAATGAATAAGGGAGGTTAACACACACACACACACACACACACACACACACACACACGCGCGCGCGCGCGCGCGCGCGCGCGCGCGCAAAACAAAACATAGACAACCCAATGACCAGAATCCAATGAGGGGCATGAGCAAGGATGTTGCTAAAAACAGCTATTGATGCCCATGCCCACAGCAGCAGCAGAGAAAAGCAACTTAAGATTGATTGGCTTCAGCTCAGGGTGACCCCGTACTCTTTTGAACTGCCTGTTGTTCACATGACTAGAGGGCATATCCTACTCCATCCACGGCTTACCGCACATCTCCGGATGTACTAGATGTATCCCACTCTTATGAGACCTAGAGAGAGAACAGGACTCTCATGTTCTGACATAGCAAACACTGTCTCAAAGTAATCAATCATCAGCAGAGAGTAACAGAAATTATAGCCTGAAGTTCAGTTGGAAATATCATTGAGACTTTGTAGCCATGTGGTGCTCCAGGCTGTATCTTCAGGAAAAGGCTGTACCCTGAGATGACTCTTACATGTAAGGGAAAGAGAGATCCACTCTTCAATCTCAACACGGAAATACAAGTCACGAAAAAGCAAAGTGGTGTGACTTGTCTCCGTGTTCGTGAATCTCCTGCCGCTGACTCTGAAGAGACTGGAATGAATAAGATGCCAGCAAATGAACCAAAATGTGTGACTTTAGGAAGAGTGGTGTATGCTAAGAGATCAGAGCAAACAACTAGTCAAATGAAATTAAACATATGGGACCTTCCTGAGAAACCTGATAGATTAAAACAAACAGACAAAAAAAAAAGCTACAAATCTTGGAATCTTAGAAGGAGACTTCACCGAAGGGTACAGAAAGGGTTTTTAAGTGTGTATTCTTTTTTACAGTAATTTTTAAGAAATCCCACTTAACTTCTCTGGCTGTTGGTGCTTATTGGCTTTGCTCTAATTTGTCATTACATATTGTTTCTGACAGAATACACACGTGATTTTCCGTGCCACTTGGCATCATTTGTATGATACATGGGAGTTAGCTCAGAAAGACATGCAATAGCTGTAAATATGGCGAGGAAGGAGGGAAGGACGAATGGAAGAGTTGGGGGTGGAAGGTTAATCCGTCACCCTCAGCCACAGACTGGTTATAGACGAGACAATAAGCACCAACGGCCAGAGAAGTTAATCTCTGGAATTTGAGAGAACACTTGGAACAACTGCCCGGGCGTCAGGCTGCTCTCATAGTTCTAGTGTCCGTCTAAGCCACGCTCCTACTTGAGGTCACATAATCTGAAGACTCGAGGAAACCAACCCAAGAAGTGTCACCAGCTCCCTACCCTGTCTTCACAAGCCCTGCTAAATGCCACTAGGTAGTCAACACTACTGAAAAGAAGATTGTGGCTTAGCCCCCTTCCCTGTTCTCTCCTCCCCTTCTTCCCCTCGCCCTCACACACACCTCTTCCCTGCCCTTTGTTCTAGAAATCACACTAGGAATGTAGCTTCTCTCCCTTTATATTCTGTACATGGTAATTAATTTATTCATTAATAACCGGCCCGGTCACTTTTAAGTCATTTCCCTCTCCAGATCAGAGCAAACCCCTTTGCGTGATTTCAAGATGAGTTCTAAGGCATGAATCCGAAAGGCTCCTTTCTCTTTCCCTCTCTTATGTTGCAGTGAACCTGTTCCAGCCAGCATTAGAGTGACCCACTTTGCTTCATTCCGGGTGTTCAGATTCACAGATCTCAGAATCATCTCATTTCGACAAGTGCTATCCAGTCTATAAAGAGGCACTTTAGAAAAACCACACCTTTTTGAGAAGCTGAAGCTGAGGAGACGAGAAGGTGCCTTTCGTTGATTCTGACTGCTCCAGCCACACAAACTCAACTCCAGGCAGAAAGCCCCGATTCCACGCACCAGCATCTCCCACAGGCCGGCAGTATTTGACAGTCTATCCAGACCCCACATTAGTTGTCTCCTTGCTTTTGACGCTGGAGAATGCCTGTGTAGCCCCCGACTTGATGGTAACCCTCACCCTTATTCTCTAAAGCCAGGGTAGAATGGCTGTGGTAGTAGTAGAGATGGCAGGGAATATTTGCCAATAATTAATTGCAATATGCTTGTTATAAGTCAGAGTAATTTCAGTGGAAATGACCAGCAACCATTCTTTCAAATGTTCTGGAAGACAGGTGTAGGTATCCATCGAAACTAAAGCAAGAATTTACAAAGTGTCTTATTTAGAAATGAAAACAGCAGAGCTGAGCAGAATTCTTTTGACTATTCCAGCTTGTCAGTTAGAGGGGGCATCAAGGTTGTTTCTAGACATATTTGCATTTAAAATGGTTCATAGGGCTGGTGATATGGCTGAGTGGCTAAAATACTTGCTTCACAAGCACGAGAACCTGAGTTCAGATCCCCAGCGTTCACAGAGTAAGCCAGGCTAGGTGGCTCAGACCTCTAATCTCAGAACTAGGAGAACAGAGATGGGAAGGTCCTGGGGCTTGCAGAACAGGTAGGGTCAGTGAGAGATACTGTCTCACAAAAGTGTCTTAAATAGGAGAAGGACTGAGAAGAAAGCTGATGGTGAAGTCTGGCCTCTGCATGCATGCACATGGGCAAAGATAACATACAACACACACATACATACAATACACACATGCCACACACATACATACAATACACACATGCCACACACATACATACAATACACACATGCCACACACATACATATATACACACATGCCACACACATACATATATACATTATACACACATACATACCACAATGATGTGGGATTCCCCTCTGTATGCTGTGAATATGTTTTATTACCATTGGCTAATAAATAAAGCTGTTTCAGCCAATGGCTCAGCAGAACAAATCCAGGTGAAAAATCTGAACAGAAATGCAGAAAGAGAGAAGACAGAGTCAAGAAGGTGCCATGTAGCTACCGAAGGAGACAGACACCAGAGCCTTACCAGTAAGCCTTTTGCTGAAACACAGATTGAAATAAATGGATTAATTTAAGATGTAAGAGTTGGTCAATAAGAAGCCTGAGCTAATAGGCCAAGCAGTGTTGTAATTAATACAATTTCTGTGTGACTATTCAGGTCTGAGTGGTCGGGAAACAAAAGAGCAGTCTCTGTTTACACCACACACCCACAGACATACACATACATATAAAGCATACCACACACAGAGCCCACAAACACAGAACATGTACACACACCACATACATATACATACCCACACATATATACACACAACCCACACATATAGAGTACATACATACATCCACATACCACACATACATAGCACACACACACCACACATATACATACCGCACACATATAATACACACTACAGACACATAGACACACACTAGATTAATAAATATAAAATAAATAGTTCATGATTTTTTTAGTGGGATTTCTCTTTTTGGAAGTCAAGAAATTAATATGTATGTGTTTTAACAAGACACCATAACTTCCAGGCAACCCATTTTTAAAGTAAATGATATCACTGAGGGTTATAGGTTACACAGTATGGCATTCTGTGATATAAACTTGTATTCTGTAAATTGACACCTGCAAGTGGGTAAGAATATGAATCAAGCAGAAAAGAAGCAGCAATGAATTTAAATGTCATTTTTTGGACTCTCAAGAGCCAAGGCATCGTTAGAAAAAACATTTAATTCAGTCTCATTGCCTGTTTCCCTGGCTTCAGCCTGTCAGAGACACTATCAGGAGCAGTAAATCTCTAATCTCCCTCTGTGCCAACAACCTCAGGTTTGCAGTATCTTTTAGCCATGCAATTCAAGCTCACTATCATTATGTCTATGGGTCTAAAAGAAATAAAATGCATAGCAGAGACAAACGAAAGTCTGTTCTTGGATCTGATACAACTGGCGGACAATGTCCAACAGTCCTTGGCATTGTCTTTCACCCCATCATTTTTCTGTATATTTGTGAAAGTCTTTAAGCTTGCTGTCATTCTGTGGCTCTCAAAGCTGCCCTCTGGGGGAAATTGGAGCCGCTTGCTTTAAAGACAAGGTGTCCAAGGAGTAGGGGACTGAAATGACTCACAGCCACCCAGCAAAGTGA
Source organism: Alexandromys fortis (assembly GCF_014885135.2). Lineage (NCBI taxonomy): Eukaryota > Metazoa > Chordata > Mammalia > Rodentia > Cricetidae > Alexandromys > Alexandromys fortis. The sequence continues at coordinate 5,293,425 of NW_026068010.1, forward strand.
CCATGGAAGCAAGCTGCAACTGGGTCCCTTGGTCCCAGGCTCGTTAACCACGGAATCCCAGGTCTTCTCAGTGCCTTGGACCCTCCAACACTGCTGCCCTTCTGCTCATTTTAACGAGGCCCCCTGAGACCTTCTGTAAGCTAAATTCCAGCCTGTTTCCTCCCACGCACCTACTCTTGTAGCCCCCTCAGGATGATTTCAAGGCCTGTGAGTTTACTGATGTTGTTTTGAGCTGGCCTGCTGCTGTATTCAGGCCCCCTCAGCTGCTGCTGCTTCTGAGCCTCACCCATGGAGGTCTAACAGCCACATTCCAAGATGCAGATGCCTCTCTGCGCCTGGAACGTTTCAGCCCGACCCTAGTGACCTGTGTCCGCTTTGACGTGCTAATAGCTATTATGGCTGCATCCAAGGATAAAACGCAGGAAAAGTTCGATAAAAGCGAAAGGGAAGTCCTTGTGAAGAACAGTGTCTATGGAATTGTCCCGTGTCTGTCCTACTCCTGGGCCATAGTCACCTGCTGAAGCCAGCCTTTCTGCTGCTCACTGAGAACCGGGACTTTCTGAATTGTATACCCTAATCTTTCCCCATCTTCCCTCATTACCTCATTGACTGTAATACGGTAGATGCAGGGAAGGGGTTTCTTTTTTAAGGCTACCGCATCTTTATCTTACTGCTGTACAGTTGCCAAGGTAGAAAGCTGCAGATCCTCTTGGCAACAGTGAACTCAACCAGTATTCATTGTGAATACCTTTGAGGTGTAAACCTGCATTTAAAGAGGAGAAATGCGTCCATCTTTAAATGATCTCCCAGCCTTCTGTCATCTCATTGTGTGGTTCATGCTGGTGGAAACAAGCAAGATTCTTTCCGGTCCAAGGACTGTTCAGTGGATATCATTGCTTACATGCTTTAGGGTTAGGGAGTCTAAAGGGCTTGCCTTGTAAGCGTAAAAACCTGAGTTCAGATCCTCAGGGCCCATGCAAAAAGCTGGGTGTGGAAGTAATCCCAGCGCTGTCGTGGCAGACACAGGGGGATCCTTGGATCTTGCTGGCCAGGGACTCTAGCCATATTTGTGAATTCTAGAATTAGCAAGAGACTTTGTATTATAAAATAATAATAACAACAATAATAAGTAGTAGTAGTAATAGTAATAATAATAACAAAATTGGAAAATGATTGAAGAAGACACTGATAATCTATCTCTGGTATCAACATGCATACACACATAGACATACACATGTATACACAAACACACACATACAAGATTAAAACAAGATTTCTTAATAGTGTCTCTCTTGGAGCATCAACCCCCTGTCTTTAGTTTGCATAAGCGCTAGACGCTCTTAATACATACTGTATATGTTTTGCTTTTATTTAAAAAACTAATTTTAGGGTCAGGTGTGGTGGCTCATGCCTTTAGTCCCAGCACTTGGGAGGCAGAGACAGTCAGCTCTCTGTGAATTTGAGACCAGCCTGTTCAACAGAGTGAGGTCCAGGACAGCCAGGGCTACACAGTGAGACCCTGTCTCCATAAAACAATGATTTATCAGTATAGATTAATCATATAATCATGTGTTTTGCTGCGATTTCCCCCTGTAGTGACAATGCACTTGTGTTATCTTCACGTCCCCATCACCCTTTTGTCCCCACCTTGCCCATCGCTGGTCCTCTTCTTTACACACACACTTGATGATCTCATATGCACGCCTCTCTCTTGAAGGCAATGCCAAATGACGGTTGCCATCTAAAGCCATGTATAAAGCGCTCAAAACGGGCAGGCGTCATGCTGAATTCAAACTGCAATGATCTCAAGCGCTCAGAAATATCAAGGTGTTTTCAAGCCTAATTTCCCCTCACTCTGGAAGCACTGAGACTTCCTTCTGCATTCTCAATCTGACAGACTGTGAGTAACCTGTGAGACAGTGTCATCCTGCTGGTGACTGGACGCATGACTCTCCCACATCGCTGAACAAGATATGTGGATTCAGCACCGACTTTGGCCTAAACAACGCTGAAAGGGGGAACTAAACCAGCAATATTTGCGTTTTATTTAAATTATTTAAGTTAATTCTTTTACAAGAGCCTGGAGAGAGAGCACAGTGGTTAAGACCTTCTCTTGCAGAGGACCCAAGTTTGATTCCCAAGCACCCACGTTGGGTGACTCCCAACCCCCTGTAACTCCAGCTCTACCTGGATTCTACACCGTCTTCAGGTCTGTGGGCACCTGCCTTCCCATGCATACACCCATACACAGGCACACATATCACTAAAAACACTAAAAGGAGCTGGAGAAATGGTTCAGAGGTCAAGCGCACTGGCTGCTCTTTCAGAGGCCCTGAGTTCAAGTCTCAGCAACCACACAACCAATCTAAGATGATTATGGTGACTTCATCTAAGATGCAGGCAGAACACTGTATACATAATAAATAAATCTAAAATAGAATAAAAACACTAAAAGTAAATCATTTTAAATCTATGATACTTTTATGTTATGTTTTGATTAAAGTCTTAGATTTCAAAGTAGAGCAAACTGCTGTTTTACAATTTCTTCAGATATATGTGCAAATATGAACATATTTCCTTTATTCAAAATGCCACAGGGAGAGACCAAGCTAAAATATTCACATGCTGTCTGGCAGACACACACAAGTAATTTAGAGTAAAAAGGAGAGTCACAATAGCTAAGAGAGATGTTGTCATGGCAACACCCTTTCATTAGTCAAAAGACAATCTTCCATTGTAAAAGACTTAAATAGCACTTATTAGGTAATGATCACAATAAAATTTCTGATTATAGTGTTGTGAAGGAAACTGGTTTTGTCATTATAATGGAATCCGCTTTGAACTTACCAGCCTCATTTAGCAAACACCGCACACTGGTGCAGGTGGACCGCAGCCTGTTAGTGGGGAGCTGAGTCTCCCGGCACAGTGCTGGCAAGTTACATGCAGCTATGAGCTGAAGAGGTTTGCTAGGAGACCAGCGCTAAGTTCTGCAAGACCAGTGCCTGGAACAGTCTTGCTGTTTGCTCTTGCTGGACAATACCCACCCTTCTTTGACCAGATGCATAAGATAAAAGTGCTAAAGCTGGGCAGTGGTGGCACACGCCTTTAGCCCCAGCACTTGGGAGGCAGAGGCAGGTGAATCTCTGTAAGTTCGAGGCCAGCCTGGCTTACAAGAGCTAGTTCAAAGACAACTAGGATTTATGAGAAATCCTGTCTTATAAAACCACACACACACACACACACACACACACACTCAAAAATACGAGTGCTAGTTTATGGTACCCTGCCAGAATTACATAATCATATTTTGATAAAAATTACAACATAACCCCAAGTTATATTCAGAAAACCATTAATTAGCTAGCATACACTCCACTGCCCCTGTATTGAATCTTTATAGTCTTTATGTCAGTGTGCACCTATACAAGAAGAAATTTTGCTCCAAAATAGAAATATTTTATCACCATGCTGAAGATGCACTAAATCCAAGGAAGAATCAAGGGGGTGTTTGTGGGGAAAATGTTTTGGCAAAATTACTATCAAATTTTCCTATTTCTCTTTACCAGTGTATGTTTAGTTTTCTGAACTTATTTATAGGGTTTACTCTGACGAGAAAAAAAATAATTTTTGAGGCAAACCCTTACCTACCTTTTCACTAAAAGGAACAGGTTTCACTGTTTTTCTAAGAATTAGTCATTTTGAGCCGGGCAGTGGTGGTGCACACCTTTAATCCCAGCACTCGGGAGGCAGAGGCAGGTGGATGTCTGTGAGTTCGAGTCCAGCCTGGTCTAGAAGAGCTAGTTCCAGAACAGGAACCAAAAAGCTACGGAGAAACCCTGTCTCGAAAATCCAAAAAAAAAAAAAAAAAAAAAAGAGTCATTTTGACATTAGGTACATTATTTTAATTTTTATTAAAGAGGAAATTGGAAGGGTGTTATTTCTTTAAAAAAGAAAAGCACAGTGATCATTCATTGAACAATCACTAATGATCAACAAAATGATAATCCCAAACCAGAATAAAAACAGCATTATCTCCAGGAAATGTCAACTGTCACTTCAAAAGGGCAAAAGTGTGTCGCCGCACCAAGCTGTCATTTTTCACTTTGTACAATGGACTTGACCTGCGAGTCTCCAACAGTTCATCTTATGTCTGGCAAGAGGTCTGTGTGGTGTGGTAAATAACATCAGTGAGAAACACTGCTGGGTAGTGTCGGCTGCAGTGTGCTACCGCGCAACTTGGCAAGCATCAGCCCCTTCGACGCATTTAGACAGCTCCTGTTGCCACCCAAATATTGCCTAATGGTATTTATAAAGGTTCTATTTAATTGCATCATAGCCTCTTATGTAATAATACCGAAATGGGAGTTTTAAATGTATGCTAAAGTTGCTTACACCAGATTCCTGTGTCATGGACCAGCCTCGACAAAAATACCTCTCGCCAGGGTAGAGGTGTGGGGATTTATAGTTATATATAAATATATATCAATATAGTAAAGAATATGAAGACGTGAATGAAAATAATAAAACAAAGAAACATAGAATAGTATCAGGAGGGAGTTCCAGTGAATACTGAAATTCGTCCGCATGGACCCCAAAAGTTAGGAGTAAGACAAAAGTAACATGATACAAGGAAATGAACAGACCAATTGAAAGTTGCAGACTACATTCAGGGTTAAACATTCTGTTACTAGAGCAAAACAAGCCTTGCTCACATACTAGACCAAAACATTCTGTAGGCAAACTACTCCCTGGGTGGAATCCAAAGTTATCTCCATAAAGGAACTGGGCCTTAGTTGGATCCTTAGACTTTTGTTTGAGTTAGGAACAATCTACTTCTTTATTCCTGGAGTACAAGGTCTTGTTATTAGCCACACCTGTTGACAATAGTCTTGAGAGAACAGAACTCCCTCCTCAACATCTAGGTGGGGACTTTGTTTGAAGTAAAAGCATTATAACCTTGAAGGAACTAGAGGTAAGTTCCAACTCTCTGACCTTTAGTCAACGTGGAAATAGGCTCACATTTTCAGGACCTCCCCATTCCTGTAAACAGTATTGCTGATCACCCTCCAGTACCATTGGCTATGTGGGAGCCTAGACAGTTTGGATGTTCACCTTACTAGACCTGGATGGAAGTGGGTGGTCCTTGGACTTCCCACAGGCAGGGAACCCTGAATGTTCTTTGGGCTGACGAGGGAGGGGGATTTGTTTGGGGGAGGGGGAGGAAAATGGGAGGCGGCGGTGGGGGATGAGACAGTAATCTTAAATAAATAAATAAATAATTTAAAATGGGAAAAAAAGAAACAAAAAAAAGAACAACTCCAGATGTACCCAACATATAGAAACAATGCCTACTAGTATACATATGTGTGTATATGTATATATATGTATATTTGTATATATACTTTCATATATACGATTGGGCATTATTTGGTTTCATAGACTTTAAATTATGGGGAAGGAGAATGAAATTAAGAGTACATTTTATGATGAATATTCTTCATGCCTCAGGTTTTACAGACTATTCATGAATGCATTTGAGTGTACACAAATGATTGGCACAACTTTTAAATTACTGCACACAACAGGTAGCCTATGTTTAGATTGTAGGATAACATATTGAGTTACTCTAAGGTGCAGGAGATGTTAAATAATTCTTCTTAGGCTGCTTCTCTGCATGATTGTTCAACTTTATGTGAAAGCCAAGTCGGGAGCAGAGGGTTTTTATCTGAGCTGTGCAGAACACAGGGAGCTGGTTAATCTGAACAAAACCCCACTTCTCAGCTGGAATGATCAGGCTGGCTCCGCTGCCCACATCTTGAGATCCACCTCTGAACTCTATGCATAACATTTTCAGAAGGACCCAGATGACAAGACCATATCTCTTTGCATCTTTCAGTTAAATGGGTTTTTCACATAGACTAAATAAAACTCTTCTGTCTGTTAGGAGGACAAAGCCACAATTGGTTATCCAATTTTTGTTTGAATGAATTGAAAAGAACTTGTATTTGCAAGTGGTCACCATATGAACATGAACTATTTAGATAACCTCAGTTCCCTCTTGCCTATATCAGAAAGACTTCAAGTATGTCTTATTCATGTTACAACCTGACTGTTACCTCTGAGCTAAGAATTTTAAGGGCACCAACCCACAACATCTGAAACGTTTTGCCAAGGACATGACAGAACACCTTGAGAAAATAAACCTTCCCCTGATTCTAGACTTACACAACACTGGTGACCACATAGCTAAAATATGCCTGAGCCGCCCAATGATAGAGGCTCCTCAATAAATACACAGAATTTTTCTCATTGTTGTCGGTAGGTGTCTCCTAAATCACTTGAACCATTTCTAAACCCCCTGTGTCTCCAATTTCAGGAGGATTTGATGTCCTCTTCTGGCCTCTGTGGGCACTGTATCCTTGTGATTCATATATATAAATGCAGGCAACTTACTCATATACATAAAAGTAAATACATCTTAAGAAAAATACTTCTCAACTCTTTTGCCCTAAAGCATTGATATGCGAATGCACTTTTTCCTTTCTTAATATGATAAGTTGCCCCAGAAACTTGTCTTGAGAGAGTGAGGGCTGATGAACATTGCATCATGTTGCTGGTTTCCTTATTGTACAATCTATCAGGCTGCTGCTTTCAAGGACAACAAAAGAAACACCTTATTGTGTACTTATGCCCAGTTTTCTCCTGACAGGCCCACGAGGGGCAGGGTTTTCTGCATCTCAGGCATTGTTTCTCATCTTGATGTCTATATTCTGGGTCCCTCCAGTGTCCAGAACCCCTAAATAGCCTGTGCATTTTTTTTTCTCCTTCAACTGCAGTCTACCTCTTGGAAATGAATGAACTGTCCCTAAACCCTGAAATTAGAATCCAAACGTAATATTCAAATAGACTGTAATTAGAGCACGAATAGCCTCTAATAGACCATGCAAATGAAGACATTAATGAACTATGAACTGCTAAAGAACATAAAGGGGGCAACAGCTCACCCCTCTGCTGGTCCCCTTCAGCTGGGCAGCTGTATTCAATAGTTTGCTGGAAGTCAAGATGCTTCGTTCTCTGATTCAGCACAAGAGACCAGTCTCTGCCATCCGGTGATGGATTCAGCAGGTGGCTCTGCGAGATTTCAAATCAGTCTCGTCCTGTCCAGGCCCATTCCTGGTCACATTCTTCACAGTGGAACCATCGGTTCCCTGAGGGTTCATGACTGTCCGTCTGTATCAGAGCTGTGATACCAGGGAGAAATGAGTGAACTTACCAAGGTGTGCCGCCTGGGACAGACCTCAAACTTGCTTCAATACGGATAAAAAATAAACTATTTTATTCATATAGCATACAAATACCACATACACTTACACGTGCATATACACTCACATACTACATTTTTTTTGTTTGGGGTAGATTCCCTCACACACTCCATCCACATTGTTCACTAAGTAAACCGAATCTTTTATGGAGTGCCTACTGTATTTCTAGAACTATGTTGGATATATGTTTTCTTCCATTGAATTTTCAGAAAAAGATATGGCAAACCATTATCATTTCCACTTGCAGAGAGAAGGAAGCCAGACTTCAGAAAAACTGAATTGCCCAATCTTATCATTTTGGTAGTAAAACTTTGCTGTATTCCCAGACAACCTACTGGAATAGAAATAAACACAATGGCGATGTTTTTCATTATGCCAATATAAATGAGGAAAAGAAATATTGACTCTACGAATGAATTTCAAGGTTCAGCTATTGCAAAATAAGGATAGGTTTGGCCTTCATCCATCAATGGTAGCATCCACCCTGAACCACCTCCCCTGCACCCCCCCCCCCCCGCAGGCTCATTGAAAACAAGGCTTTACCTCTTACCCCCTGGGGCTTCCCTCTCTCCTTCATTTTCCACTAAATATCAAATTAGCACAGAGTTCACACAAGAGGGTACTTAGAAGAATGACCATGTTAATGAATGAGTGAGAACTGTTGAGGGAATCTTTGTGTGTGGGTATCCATATTTGTGAGAGTGTACACTTGTGTAAGCAGGCTTGCATGACAGACACGTTTGTGTCAAGGCCCAAGGTCAATGCTTTTCTAGTTATTTGCCTTGTATTTTCAGGTTACAGTCCAGTGTTGAGGGAATTCAGGGCAGGAACTCAATCAGGAAACTGAAGCAGAAACCATGAGGAAACACGACTTGCTGGCTCTCTTTCAGGCTCATGCTTGTTAGCTCTCTAATACAGCCTAAGATGCCCTGACCAGAGGGTGGTGCCTCCCACAGTGGGCGGTGCCTTTCTACACCCATTAAGATAATCAAGACAGTCACTTACTGACATGCCCACAGCCCAACCGGATAAAGACAATTCTTTAAGTCAAACTGTTTTTCAGGTGATTCTAGGCTGTATCAAGCTGATAGTTAATGGCTAAGGAGGACACTGAGTATCTTTTTTAATGATTACACCAGGAGAAAACGACACCTTAAGGTAGAAACTAAGGACTGAATAAAATTAGAGCCTAAAAGAATCCAAAATTGGGGCTGGGGAGATGACTTGATGGTTAAGAGCACTGGTTGCTCTTCCAGAGGACCCGGGTTCAGTTCCCAGCACCACATGACAGCTCATAGCTGTCTGTACCTCCTGTCTCAGGGGATCTGATTCCTGTATACATACATGCATGCAATGGTGAGATGGGCAGGGTAGTGGGGAAGGAGGAGGAGGGAAAGAACACCGTGATGGAAGAGTTCAAAAACTGTCTGTGACACAAGAAGAGGCCTTACTAGGAGTTGGTGTCCTGGTAAGACAGACAGCTGTTAGGCAGATGGCTATAAAAAACTTTGAACTTCCTGTGTTCCAGGCATCCTAAGGGAACTTCACAACAGCTCTATGGAGCAGTGAATAAATGCCATGAACCCCAGTCATTCACCAAAGATCCGAGACCTTACATAACCTGCCCCGGGTCACGCAGCCAGGCAGCGGCACTGGTAGGCAGGAGTAACATCTGGCTGGTCCTGGTGTCCCATGACCTGATGGGGGTGTTGAGATGCCAGGATACTTCAAGGGGGTTTTGGGATTAAACAAGCATGAGTAGCTACTTGCTTCTGAATAAATGATGCTGAGATCAAAGAAGACTGGTTTGGACTGAGGCAAGAGGTCAGAGAGAATTCATACAAGAACAAAGTTTTGGCAGAGAATAAATATTTAGTGTTAAACAGCTGCCCTGGAGTGAGGACTGGGAAGAGATGCAGCCGGGCTTTCCGTTGGTGGAGGAAGAAGAGGCCTTAAGCTCTCACACATGTGCGTGTGCACGTAGCAGGTATTGCTGTACTGTGAGAGTCTCTTGAATGCCAATAACAAGTTGGCATTTTAAATAGCACACACAGACAACACACACACTAATGCACCAATATACATCTATAGATATCACACTCAGCACACATATACACAGCACATGACACTCAGACAGATATGCACGTAGCACACATATACACAGACACTTATGTAGACAGCACACATAGACACACCCATAGATGCCACACAACACACATATAGAACACATACACAGAAACCACACATATACTTACACAGACACGCAGATAGCATACACACACACACACACATACACACACACCCCAATCTGAGAACTTTAGAAGGCATTGATCCATTGATCTTTGCCTATTTTAACTACAGATCTCTGTAGTTAATATAGATGGCATAAGGACCATCTCAGGCTTGTTCTTGGCTTTCCCTTGTCTGTCCTGGCCACAGTAGATTCATCTGTGGACAGATGCCTGGCTCCAGTAGTCAATCCTAGTCTGCCTAGATGTTCACAATGTGGCCCAGAGTAAAGCCAGGATCAGCGCCACTCAGACCTCCTCTCTCGGGATCGTGAATGGAGAGAGAGACATTTCACTTGGTCATTTCTCCTGTGCGAGATGATGGCGTCACTTTTAACCTAGGCTGCCTTGATCTCACGTTCATCTTATATATAACCCTTCAGAGTGCTGGGAGTATGAATGTCTTCCTCCATGACTGCAAGAAAATGCACATTTGAAATGCTGCTCCATGCAAGAAGGCATCGAGTAGCTTGCTCCCATTAGTAGGCCATCAGCAGTAGAACTGGGGAAGCTGCGCATGAGGGAGCTAGTTTGTTAGAGGCTTGTTATCTGGGGAAAGCATTTTATTGTTTGGCAACAGCGAATAAGGGTTTGTCTTAATTCTAGAAGCGAGGGGCGATTCAGTAGGTGGCAGTCCCTGCTTTGGGGACTGGGTTTGATATATGCAAATGTTTGCTCACAGGAATGCACGTGGGGGTTTTATTTCTTCTTGAGCTCAGTATTCCCCCCGGGGTGGATCTTATTTGCTTTCAGCAGCAGCATGAAGGGGCTTCCCCCTTTCTTTCCCCTCTGCCAACTACTGCAACGAATTGAGAATTCGGTGACATTTCCAGCAGGCGGATATTACACAGAGCACATATCTGAGTGATAAGAGACACCAGCTGTTGCCAGAGAGATGATAATGGCATTTTAAATGGACAGAACACTTATAAAAGGAAATGTAAAACTGGCCGGCTCAATGAAGTGGAAGTGGAAGAACACAGGCTCCTGAGACCACGCTGTGCACACAAAGGCAGCACGTGCCAAGTGCATGCTCTTGATCAACAGCTCAGTGCTGTTCTTTTTAATAATTGTACTCAATGTAACTAGGTTTTGCCCAACATTTTTTTTTCCTTTTGGCTGAGGAAGTATCTCGATGTTATTCACACAAAATAAAAATTAAAAAAATGCACTTTTTTTTTCTCTGTATGTCTTTCCATGGTCTCCTTCTAATGAAAAACATTTTTATTCCAGGGTGAGGCAGTTATATGAAGGAGGGCATTTTAAGTACTTAAGGACTGAGTAGAGAGGAAACTAAGGATTCTGGGAAATTCGGTAAACTCCCCACATCTTGGCTGTAGGCTGCTAAGTTCCTGTCTTGGTACCATAAGATGTGAGCAATGGGAAAGTCAGAAAAATTATCTCAGCATGTCAGTGATGGGCAAAATTAACTGATGTAGGGTAGTGTTTGTCGCCACACGAAGGACTTTGGATTTTACAGTAAGGATGACAAGTGGCGTCTGGCCATCACTTCCCAGCTTTGGAAGCCCACATGAGATCAGGGATTTGTTTGTTCTCTTGCCTTGTCTTGTCTTAACTACCTTTTGATTAATTGTGACTGTCAGTATGAGACTTTGAAAAAAATCATATTTCATGGCAAATGAAATGTTGAACGATAAGAAAATTCATTATCAGAAAATACACATCCATGAAGACTGGCATTTTTTTTTGCTCTCATCATTTTTATTCTCCTGCCTTCCCATTCTGATCATTTACTCTAGTGCATATCAACCCTTTACACTTATAACCTGTCTTCCATCCCTTCCTTCAGCAGAAACACTTGAGGGAAAACTTCCCCGAGAGAATTGCCTATCAAAATGTTTTAAAATAATTTTTCCTACAAAGAACATGAAAATAGATTCTTTGCACTTAATAGTTATGTAGAGACATATGGGCCTTAACACAGACAGAAAATAAAAAGTTTTAGAGTAAAATATTAAGTTTATTAAGCTTATCACAACAATGGGAACCTACTAAGACATTCTCTCTCCTCCAGTGATCTCCACACACTTTAAAATACGGATGCATCTGTCTTAGTTAAGTTTTATGTTAATCTTTAAAAAACAGAGTTTTGTTGTGAAGGGAACAAAGGAAAATCTATGTCTTGGGAAAATGTAGTGAGCCCAGGGCATCCAATTGCTGCTGTGGCTTCGACTGTAAAACACTTCATCAGAAGTAAGAAAAATAAAAGTGAAATTTCCCCATTGAGAAAAAGGCAATATTAATCATCATGACATAGATTTTTTTTAGGACAGTACTTTTTATTCTTTTATTACATTTTATCTGGGGGAATTTTATGAGTCTTTTTTTCTTGGTTCACAGCCATGTGAATACTAGGTACAGAGACTCATATGGAACAGTTTGCATTCTAGCCTGTTTAGTGCGTTCCAGGCCAATCAGGGATAGACAGCAAGACCCTGTCTCAAAACTAAAACAAAAACACATACAAAACCGAACACGTGGGAGGATCATTATCATAGACACTGTGAATCTATTCCATCCCTTGTCTAGTGTAACTTTAGCCCCTTTCCTTAAGAGAATCTGTCTTGAACACTACATTATATTACCTGATCGATCGAACTGCAGACTCCTTGGACAAAGAAAAACCATTTACATTTGCTAGTTCTAAGCCCAACATCATTTCCGACATGAAATATGTAGGTCAGGCTGAACACAGATGCAAACTACCTCCTTCATTCTCATCTTGAAGAAGTCTCGAACTCGCTTCTCCATGAATCCTGGCCAGCCCAAGATTCTTGTGGCATAGGAGAGCCTGTCAGATGTGGTGCTGTGATGCCAGTTTTGAGCCTCACTTTGGCCCTTTATTTGGGCCTTTACAAGATAGAAGTGAGAGGCTAGAATTTCTACCATTTTATTTAATTTCAGGTTCATATGCTTGTAAAGAGCAGTATACAACAAAAATTCCATGTATGATAAAGTCACATTTAAATATAGACCTAGATAAACTACACTCTATATTTCTACACAATGATCAGCATTACAGGCTCTGTACTCTTGGCTTTACTGTGTTTTTGTTTGTAATCTGTGTTTTTGTACATACTAAAACTCCTACTAGTTTAATGGTTTTATGGGTTAAGAAAACATGAGCTTCCAAGTTATTCTTATTTTCAAAGTTGATATACTAGGGCATAAAATATTCATATATATAATATATATATATTTCAAACATACAGTTTGAAGTTAGTTACATCCGGTGCTAATTCCGATAAGCCACTCACCAAGCAGATCTTGGGCAAGATCCTTAGCTGTAGTTCCTTCATACTGGGGAAAAAAGCAACAACTTTCAAGATACCGAATGGATTCCGCGGTAGAATATGTTGTGCAAATATCTGGTGTCTAGGGATTCCAATGGTGTTTATTTATTTTTGGTTATTTTAGTTAATTCAACTTCATGTATATGAGTGCTTTCTTGCATGTATTTTTGTGGACCACATGTGTGCAATGTCCATGGAGGCCAGAGAGGGTGTCAGATCCCTTGCGCCTAGAATTACATATGTTTATCAGTTTCTGTTTGGGTGCGAGGAAGGAACCCAGGTCCTTTGGAAGAGCAGCCAGTGCTCTTAACCACTGAGTCATCTCTCCAAGCTCAATATCTATTTTTCAGTGATACTATTTATTGCATTATTTTGTTAAATGATAATAGTATATAGCACAAAACACTTAGCTAACATCAAAAGAATGAAATGTCTGTGAATTAACAAAAATAACATAGAACATGTCAGGTAAAGTCAGGCGTGGAGGTGCATGCCTTTAATCCCAGCACTCAGGAGGCAGGGGCAGGTGGATCTCTGAATTTGAGGCCAGTCCTCTACATAGTCAGCTCCAGGACAATCATGGCTATGTAGAGAGAGACCCTATCTTAAAACATAAGCAACAACAACAACGACAGCAACAAAAACATGTCAGGTCACAGCTATACATGTCACCAAAGGAAATTAAATAATTAAGTCACCAGACAGATTCCCCATGTGGTGGACTAGAGTTTTAACATGGCTAAAAATGCATTATTCAGACTAATACGCATATTTGTTGCAATCCCTCAAAACCTGGTCATTTATTCTGCAGAAATTTAGAGACGCGTCCAACAATTCACAGGGAAATGAAGTGAGTTGGAGTCGAAGTAGAATCTCAAAGAAGAACAGTGTAAAGTGCTTGGACTTTCAGACTTTAAAATTTATTACTGACCCACCACTGGGGACTGATATGAGGCACAGAAGCTAATGGGACATGGCTGACACTCCAGAAGCGAACCCCCTAATTAGATATATCTGCCGTCAGTTAATTTTGAGGGGGTTCCAAGGCCATTCGGTGGAGAAACAGGTTTTCACTAGAGGTTGTGGGTCATGTGCTGAAGGATGAAGTTAGAGAAACAGGACAAATACGGGACTGCAGACGCTAACACAGCATCGCTTTGTAAGGTCACATGAATAAACCCTTGCAGATTTACCTAAAGCAGGATGTCTTAGATACAATATGAAAATATGTATCAAAACAAAATATAGGCAAGTTGGGTTTCACCCATGAAAAGAAATCCTGTGCTCCAGAGAACCTGATCAAAGGACCATGCCAGCGGTGCCAACGGTTTGACCAAGGGTACGAAACAGTGCGGAGCACATCTGAGAGTCCTCGGTAGTTAACAAGTGAAAAGATAAGCTGTGTATTTGATCAAGGACCAGTCTGTGAACCAGAAACTCTTCCTGAAGTTCAACAATAAATACACAAATAATCCAATTCAAAGACAGGCGATGTGTTCGTAATGCACTTCTCTAACAAAGATATACAAATGGCGAGACACAGGTGAAAGTGTGTCCGACAGCTTTAGTCCGCAGGGAGAGACACATCAAACCACACTGACACCCACTTCAAGGCCACTAGAGGGGGCTTCATTAGGGGCTGTGCCAAGTGTTAATGAGGCTGTGGAGAGATTGGAGTACTTAGGTATTGCTGGTGGGAACTCGCATAGCTGTGGGACAGCTATGTTGGGAAAAGAGCTCGACTTTTTTTTAGAACATTAGACATGAGGCTGCCATGTGACTCAGCCATTGTTTCTAAGATACATTCAAGAGAAAGCAAAAGATATGATTTTGCAAAAGGATATGTGATGGCTGATCTTGGTTGTCAACTTGACACATTTGGAAGGAGAGAACTTCAGCTGAGGAGCTGCCCCCCTCAGATTAGCTTGTGGGCACATCTGTGGGGGCATCTTCTTTATTGATAACCAATGTAGAAAGGACCAGCCCATTGTGGGCAGCGCCATTCCTAAGCCGGGTGGACCTGGGTTACTATAAGAGAGGTGGGTGAGCAAGCAAGAGGAGTGAGCCAGTAAAGGGCATTGCTCGGTGGCCTCTACGTCAGGCTCCTGCCTTAAGTTTGCGCTTTGGCTTCTTTTGATTACTGTACGCCAAATAAGTAAGCCCTTTCCTCCGAGTTATTTTTGGTCATGGTGTTTATCACAGCAACAGAAAAATAACCAACATAGTCTCTCTCTCTCTCTCTCTCTCTCTCTCTCTCTCTCTCTCTCTCTCTCTCTCTCTCTCTGTTGTGTGTGTTCATACATTTTATGTATGCCTATGTAAATCTTTTTAGAAAATGATGATTATCCTTGAGAAGGAATCAAGTTGTGATTACACGCTATGTGATGAGACTTAAATACAATTATGTGGGATGAAAGCAGCCAGGCATGCAGGCTGTGTGGTTTGTCATTTTGTTTATTTGAATTTGTTGAGTAGAAACACCCACAGAGACAGTAGATAGGTTAGCTATTGCCAGGCATGGCTGCAAATGACTGTGGCATTTCTTTCTAGGACAGCTAGAGGAGACTAGTGATGATTAACAGCGAGGACTAGACTACAGAACCGCTAAGCTGTGTTTATCAAAAAGTTGAATTTCAGCCAGGCTGTGGTGGCTCATGCCGTTAGTTCCAGCATTTGGGAGGCAGAGCTAGGCAGATCTCTGTGAGTTTGAGGCCAGCCTGGTCTACAAGAGCTAGTTCCACGACAGGCCCCAAAGCTACAGAGAAACCCTGTCTCAAAAACCAAAACAACAACAACAACAAAAACGTTGAACTTGATGTATTGTGAATGAAGTCTCAAAAATCCAATATAGTAAGATCGTTAACAATCAATATTTATGTATTCAAAAATTCAAACAGGTAAACTTTTGCGATTAATTCATGCACAGTTTCAAAGCCCTGGCTATTTTGTGTTTTTTTTACTTTAGTGAGTCAGAAGTCAGACATTTTGGAAATACGGTCAGCTTGATTGTTGCCTTCTGGTAGTCTTCGGCAGACGACTGAAGGGATGGGGGCTTTGATACGAAGAGCAGTACTCACATTGGCTATCCCGCTCTACTGACTGCCCCTTGATCTAGTCCTAGCCCCAGAGCAATGCTGAGAGCCAGGTACATACATGACCGTGTGACACTTTATCATTCTGAATGCTTCAGGCATTCAACATAATCCAAGGAACCCCTTTTTATGTTTCATTTACCAGGCTTTAATGAGACAAACCCACCTAATCCCTGATGTCTCTCTAAGTTCAGAATGTAATTATCAGTGAGAGGTTAGCACAAATTTACGTGCTATTCCCAAGTAGATGGGTATAAACAACATTAGTTAGCTAAAAGAATAATTTAAAAAATCCCATTAACCAAAACTCAATATCACGCAACTGAAATCCAAGTTGAAAGAATGGATGATTTGTCCTGGGGATGGCTCAGCAGGTACAGGCACCTGGCTCCAAGCCTGACTGGCCTGAATTTGAGCCTCAGTGCTCACATGGTGGAAAGAGAGGAACGATCCCTCAAGTGATGCTGTGACTCGTCACAGGCTTGCTGTGGCATCATCTCCCTCGCGCACTCTCACACAGAAAAGCACATGTGTGAATTTGAAAGGATAAGCAATTTGTCCATAGGAGAGATATGCTTGTTGGTAAGAATTGCTAGTAGTGTTTTGGGGGGCATGTTTAAAGACATCCTCTACGAGGCCAATGTATGCCGGTCAGAATTTAACGATGCATAAACCCATAGGAAATTGTGACTTTATATGTCACTGTCACACTCTCAAATTAAGACATTCTCAGTCTCTTCCCTGGGCAGCCATTCTGGCCCTGGCCTTTGTAGATACAAGTGATCATTCCCTTCTTTGAGCTCCTCTCCGCTGTTGTTTTCTGTGTGCTTTTATTACCTGGTGTCAGATAAATGCCCTTTGCATTGGCTGAGCAAATCCTGGAGTCTGCAATTAAATTGAAAATTTTAATTTTTAATTTAAAAAAATTAAAGTTAAAATTATTAGGTTTTTTTTTTTTTTTTTTTTTTTTTTTTTTTTTTTTTTTTTTTTTTTTGAGACAGGTTTTCTCTGTAGCTTTGGAGCCTGTCCTGGAATTCACTCTGTAGACTAGGCTGGCCTTGAACTCATAGAGATCCACCTGCCTCTGCCTCCCAAGTGCTGGGATTAAAGGGATAAACTCTGATGGTTCATTCCCGATGGTGCTTCAAGGCAGGTTAGGTACAACTGCAAATGAACAGAACACACTAGGCCATGCTCGTGCTTGTTAGTCTAGCTCTTGCCCCTGGCTCTTCTCAAGTGTTTCCTCTCCCCAAACCAGAAGGCTAGAGCAGAAAATTACTACCAGCCAAGCTGCCTGCAAGGTCACATGTGTGATAAGTTTCAAAATAAACAGGATGTGAAACACAGAGATGAACCCACACATGGTTTTCATTGAAGAAAGGACAAGCATAAGGAGCGGGGAAAGATGAGATCTAGGTGACCCATGAGACTGTCTGCCTGATTAATAAAAAGAGGACAAAGGACACACACTAGGGTTTATAAACTGCTCTGTGTCAGACTGATACACACGCAATACCTTTGTTTGACTACCTTGAATCCCTAATGCTCTTATTGTAAAATGATGATCATGGTTTCTTACAATTATAAATTAAAGCAATTATGAATTACTATTGTGTATGAGAGAGAGGAAGGGAGAGGAAAAGAGGGAGAGAGAGGGCAGGAGAGAGAGAATGTTGTATTTGCACAAAGAGGTAGCGGTTAGTTTCTGTTTGCTCTGGTTTCTCCTCAGATAGAGCAGAGATTTTATGATCCATGCCATCCCAGTTCTTTTTGTCCTAACACTCAGAGGCCAGTCTAGATGTTGAGGCCAGTAGCAATTTCTCAGTGTTACATTGCCATTCTGGTGTCTTTCCTGTCAATGAAACTGCCCCAGAGGTGCTTCTCATTCTACCCGTTTCCTTCTTGTGGTCTCATATCGCACTGAAAACCACACTGATATATTTAGTAGTGTTCAATGTGGTCTGAGTCACTGAGCAAATCAACAGCAGAGGCCCACGCCGATAGGAAATTGTATCAGAGGCTCTCTCTAAAAACGGGTGGAACTCTGTGGATTTGATGGATTCACAGGTTGCGGAATGTGCTGAATTTGGCAGTGTTCTTCAGTGCCTTGAAGTCCTCTCACTGACCTAAGACTCGGCCCACCCCATGTCCTTGCCTCAGCTGGGGACATGCCAGTTGTCTACTTTAAACCTCGGCTAGGCAATGGCCTATGGTGGTTGTTAGCTTGACACACGGGGAGGAGGGAACCTCGACTGAGGAAATTGCTTCCGTTAGATTAGCCCATGGTCATATCTGAGGGGGCATTTTCTTGGTTTCTAATTGATGTAGTAGTGATGCCACTGTGGGCAGCACCATTCCTAGGCTGGTGAGGCTGGTTCTGTAAGAAAGCCAGCCGAGAGAGCCGGGGGAAGCAGGTCACTAAGCAGCATCCCTCCATGGTTTCTGCTTCTGGCTCCTGCATGAGATCATGCCTTGGCTTCCTTTGATGATGGACTAACTGTAACAATACACCAAATAAGTTATTTTTGATCTTTTACATTTGTTTAAGGACAGAAACAGAGATGCAAACTAGGTTACTTCCCAAACTTTAAAGGAAGTTATTGGCTCTTTCTCACCCAGCTCATCTTGACCAAAAGGTACAGAGGAGCAGAGTAGAATAAACCTTTTGTAGATCGTGATGTCAGTGTCGCAATGATAAGGGTGAAGGCAGAAGTTAGCTCTTGGGGCCAACAGTGCAAGGTCAGGGGTCTCTCAAGCAAGCATTCAACAATAAAAGCCAGATTACTAAAGGGTAACTCCTACTTCTCACGTAAGTAGGTTCTTGGTCCCGCAGCTGGTCCTGTTTTATTGGGTGGGACTGGATCACCCTTGTCATTTTATTCAACTCATGCAACAACTTTTAAAAAAATGCCTTTGTTCTTTTAAATGGTGTGCATGCGTGTCTATGTAGATATGTGTGTGTGTGTGAGTGCAAGAGCCTGCAGAGGTCAGAGGATCCTCTCAAAATGGAGTCACAGGAAGTTGTGAGCTGTCTGATGTGTGTGCTGGGATTTGAACTTGACTTCTCCTCTTAATCGCTGGACTATCACTCCAGGCCCTGATTTACAGAAGTCTTTAGGGGATCAGCTCTGTGGTAGTCTTTATATGCCGAAGAAGTATATAATCAAAATGTGAAAAAGTGCTGGCCTAGAGCTAGGGAGAGAGCTTGGTTGGCAGAGTGCTTGCTGTGTAAGCGTGGTGACCTGAGTTAATCTCTAGAACCTGTGTACAGGGTGAGGAGTGATTGAGTGTGTTTGTAAGGCTACCCCTGGGGAGACAGACAGGCTGGCCCCTGAGACTCATCACCAATCGGACTAGCCTACTTGGTGAGCCTCTAGTAGAAATCTTGGGTTGGAAAAAAATGTACGTCTCTAACAAAGAATGACATGTGAGGTCTGACCTCCATTTGTGAATGCACACCTGAACACACACACACACACACACACACACACACGCACACACGTACACACACGCACATGGTGGAATTCTTAACTTAATGCTACAGAATATGCAGGAAGCGATCAAATCGAGGGGAGAACACTGTGCTAATAATCTTGTTTCGTTGAGACAGAAGATTAATTCTGCACTTCCGTGGTGTGGAATTTCTGTCTGGCCACCTAAGCTCTCCCTTTTGACCAGCAGTTAAATGGATGCAATGTGTTTCTCCCACCAGCTCCATCTGATGCCAGTGTCTTTGGCTAACCGCAATGGAAAGGCGATGCCTAATAGGATTATTTCAGACAGCGGAGTAATTACTACCTGGGACATATTTCCTCTTGCAGGATGAAGTGCTTCTTTGTTTGGGATTTTCTGGTTTTCTTCCCATCGTGAGGCTAACGGACTAATGTTGTCTAACTAACTGGAAGCTGTATGGCTGTCAGAGGCCGTCCTTGAGAAAAGGCTTGGTCTGAAGTGGAAAAAGGCGAGCGATCAAACCTAAAAGAAAATGAATCCCAAGCTCTAACTCTCTTCAGGGCTCTCCTGGGTGTCATGATTTTTGCCTAATGAGATTCCCAAGAAGGAAGGCCATAAATCAGCGTCACTTGGTGGCTTCAGCCCCAGTTACTGGGCTAAAGTGTCAGTGGACTGTGCGATTGACCATGGGGACCTGTAACCAACCAAGGCAACATGACCTCTGACCTGCCACTGAAGGAGGAGGGATCGCAGCTGAAATGGGCCCAGGCTATGTGGTAATATAGGAACATTCATGACCTAGAGCTTCAGATGAAATCCCTGGGGACTACATTTCTTGGCTTCCTAACTTCTAAATAGAGGCAGATTTACAGGTTGCCTCCATGAATCCCAATAGGGTGGCGAGTGGGTCTCTGAATTCACCTTGGACTGCTGTTTTAATCTTATGAATAAGATGAGCAGAATGCACTATATAGAATCCTAGTGTTGCCAGACGATTGCCTTTAATCCCAGCACTTGGGAGACAGAGGCAGGCAGATCTTCGTGAGTTCGAGGCCAGCCTGTTTTACAAGAGCTAGTTTCAAGACAGGCTCCAAAGCTACAGAGAAACCCTGTCTCGAAAAACAAAAGACAAAAACAAAAAGATTTCTAGTGTTTAGAGGTGGGAAGTGACCTCATTCATAATTTTAGCTTAGGCGTCACTACTCTGAAGTAAGGAGACTCTTGGTAATATTACAGAGTTTGGCAGTTCAGAACAGTCTGTTGCTAGACACTTCCGTTTGAATGGCATGCCGTCCCTGCATCTCTCTTTACCTCATTGTTCTTGTATCTGAACTAAAAACAGTTACAGCATCTCGAGTCTATAGAGCTGCAAGGATTAGATCAGTTAATTAGTCAAAGTGCTTAGAGTATCAGCTGATCGTCCATAAACCACAAGCTAGTCTCAGGTCCCCTGTCACACCAGACAGCTTTAAATTTTCTTCGTCACCATGTAGTTCTAAAAACATACAGGACCGTGTTTGCCTGTCAAATTAGCTAACACAGGAGGAGTGTGGTCACAGCAAGTCCCCAGCTGTGGCCTTCTCACTAAATCACGTGTGTCCCAGAGCCCTGGGGCCACCTCACTTCCTGCTTTCCCTCTCTGGTTCCATTCACCACACCTTAGCCCTCTGCCATGTTCATTTAGCAAGCGATGGGGATAAGTGAGGATATCACTGACAGAGAAAGACTGGACAATGGGAGCACACAGAGAGATCGCTTTATCTTGGAGAACTCAGACTTCAAGCTCGGCACTGCACATGCTCTGTACCTCAAGGGAAAGAATACCTGTGCAGTTTCGAGCCTTTGCCAGGGTCCCCAGGTCGTACCCAAGATGCTGAGGAAAATATTTACTTCCTTAGGACTTTGACACTGAGGCTCCCAAGCTGTGGGTCTCAATCCCTGTGGAGGAGGAGGGGGCTCAATTGTCGTTTTTCACGGGAGTCACCTAAGAGCATCGGGAAACATAGAGAGTTGCATTATGATTCATAACAGTAGTGAAATTACGGTTATGAAGTAGCAATGAAAGTAACTTTATAAAAAAAAGAAAGTAACTTTATGATTGCTATACATTTTACTTTAAGTGTGTCTCATTTTGTTATTTATAAGGACATGTACAAGAAAAATGTGGAATAGGCACCTAGGGCAGGTAGTTTTTGGTATATTGACTTATCAATTGTTCAATTATTATGTTTCTCCATTCTTAAGACACCACCCTCCTTGAGACACATTTTTATACAGCACTAAGCAGGAAAAATAGCATTATTAATAAAACATTATTGGCTCATTGTAAGGGACACCTGGATTTCAGATGTGAAAGAGAAAAGAGCCCGAAAACTCTGAATTAGGTAAAAACATTTTTTTCATGTGATCCAGTACCAAATTATCCTATCTAAAGGATACTGAGTTATTGTTGCCCTGAAATGCTTTGGACTGAATTGCTTTAACTATCCATTAAAAAAAAATGATGCCTTAGGAAAAATGGAAGTGCTAAAACCAAGTCCTTTTTTTGTTTTCAGGACACAAACTGAATTATTTATAGATGAAAGAAGGCTGTGTTGGATTCACTTCACAGGAGGTCTGGGGGTGGGTGTTGAGGGAGAGCGGGGGTGGGGCTGGCATGAGCTGGAAAGTGTTCAGGCTGGAGCGCATTTAGATGTGTGCTTATACCGCTCTCTGACAAGTTCAAGGCTGGGGGGAGGGGGAGATGTCCACTTACTAGTGACAGAGCTTCAGGAAACAACCCTGGGCTCTCATGTACTCCAAGGCGTCTCCATGTCCATAGTACAAGGGTCCAGAGCAGTGGTCCTCAGCCTTCCTCATGCTGCGACCCTTTAATCCATGTCCTCATGTTGTGGTGACCCCACCAATGATAACATTATTTTCCTTGCTACTTCATAACTGTAACTTCACTACTGTTATGAATTGTAATGTAATAACTGTCTTCCGATGGTCTTAGACTATCCCGTGAAAGGATCATTTAATGTTGCCCCAGGGGTCGAGACCCATCGGTTGAGAGCCACCACCCCAGAGGCCACCAACCACCGTGTTTGCTGGGACTGTGGGTGAGCAATAATGCTCACTACTGGTGCTTAGTCCTTCTGAATGATGTTCACTGCTGGTGCCTAGTCCTTCTTCTGAAGGGTAGTTTTCTGCAATTGCATCTAGCCCTAAAGGTCATGCTCTCCTTCAAATAAATGTTCTCTTAGCTTAGTGAGCAAAGTGTTGGAAGAGAAGGTAATTAAAACCTGTCACACTAGCAACTGACATTTCTGTTGCAGGGTCCAGGATTGTGTCAAGTAGAGTATCGGACGCTGTTTAATCCTCATAAGAACCTTGGCATCTCTCTTTGTCCCCAGGTGGAAACAGCTCGAGGAAAGCTAAAAGCACTTTGAGCAAGTGAGTGGCAGGGGCTGTGCTTGTAAGTCACCTCTTGGTACCGCCTTTCTTCAGAGAGTCCGTGTGGGCAGCCATGGAAATCCCACCTCCCTGAGAGTCAGAGTGAGACAGCGGCAGCTCTAGCCAGTGGCCAACAGACGAAGGTGCGTGAAAAGGTGCACAGACACAGGAAGTGAGCAAACCCTTGTAGAAACAAACCAGAAAGGAACGCAGACACCTTTGTGCAGAGAGTTCACAGTGTTGGCAGTCACAGAGAGCATCTTTCCTTTTCTCCAGAGCCTTTAATCCCTATGAGACTGGGCTCACAATTTCTTCAGCCTGTGCTTCTACCTCCTGGGCTCGTGTCGTGAAGCAGGGCATCTCTGGGAGCTCAGATGGGCCTCTGACATGCACAGCCTACAACTTTTACACCATCTGGAACTTTGCCCATGCTATTTGCCATAGTATGAAGGGTATTTTTCACATGGTCCGTTCCCTGAATAGTCCTGACTTGTTACAGAATCTAATCACTGTTCTTTGCATGTGTAGAGATTCAAAGATTACTCCTGCCCTGGCAGGCCGGCTTCTACCGTGCTCGTGTTTACCCAGAGAGGCCTCGGCAATACTTAGTCAAAAGAACTTCTAGAATAAGAAATCATCTGGATTGGCTCACATTTGATTTTCAGGGTCTCAAGGAAGCTGGAGTTTGCCATGTGTACCTTCAAGCAATTAAAGTCACATGGGGTATGAGGCTATGGCACAGGTCATCATTGGTATGGGTTGCTGCATGTAGCCTATTCCACCCAACACGCTTTCCTTACATTTCTGATAATGTCACCAAAAAATCACGTTGAACTTCATTGAGGTATTCTGCAATCTGCTTTTTTACTTATGGAATGCAGAAAATGATCTTATATTTCTCACTGTAGCTTGTTATTACAGTCTGTTAAGATTGAGCTGAATTTTCATCTTGGTCACAGATAAATATATTTTTAAACATTTTATCTCTAAGTACCTATTAAACATATTTATCTAAGACACTGGTAGATGAGCTGTTGACAGAGGCTGCTATTTTGTTCCCAGCCGCTTAGTCCCAAAATAATCACTTAGGAACTATATTATTTGCAATAGTGTTTGGCCAATAGCCTAAGCATAATACTAGCTAGCTTTTGTATCCTAAACTAACCCATCTCCATTCATCTGTACATCACCATGAAGTCATGGCCTACCAGCAAAGTTTTGGTGGGCTCCATTGGAGGTGTCTATTTCCTATGGCGGCTACATGGCTTCTTCCTGACTCCACTTACTTTCTCCCAGCATTCAGTTTAATTTTCCTGCCTAGCTTTACTCTGTTAAGCCATTGACCATAAGCAGCTTCTTTAGTAACCAATGGCAATAAAACATATTCACAGCATGCAGAGGGGAATCTCACATCAATATGCATCTTAAAAAAGGATTAAAACCAGAATTTTGTTGTAAGTCACCTCGCCTCTCCCAGGTTACTATTTGCACCCTTTGAATATGACAATATGCTCACCTCCCATGTCCTGAGCTGCTCTCCAATAACCTCAGGATGGATCAGGCATGCCACTCAAGTTCAAGTGCAGTGTCTATTACATTTCCTTAAACTACCGTTTTTCACTAATTTGGCAAGACTTAACTAGAAAAAAAAAGCAATGATCAAGAATGTCATCTAGGGCTGGAGAGATAGCTCAGAGGCTAAGAACACTGGCTGCTCTCCAGAGGTCCTGAGTTCAGTTCCCAGCACCCATATGGTGACTCACCATCTGCAATGATTTCTGGTGCCCTCTTCTGGAGTGCAGGCAAGCATGCAGGCAGAACAGTGTGTACATAACAAATAAAATCTTTAATAAAAGAATATCATCTGGTTTTAAAAGGATGATGCTGTTTAGTGTCTTTTAAACTTTATCATTTTTTTGTATAATGCTAGGGAGAATTATCAACAAATTGACATTATTTGTTTTTGTCCATGTATGCTTTTGTTTTTTTTTTCTTTATTTTTTTTAAAAAGATTTATTTACTTTGTTTTATATGCATGAGTGTTTTTCCCACATGCATGTCTGTGTACCATGTACATGCCTGGTGCCAGTGGAGATCAGAACAGGGCATCAGATCCTCTGGAACTGGAGTTATAGTCAGTTGTGAGCCACAGTGTGGGTGCTGGGAACTGGAGCCAGGTCCTCTAGAAGAACAGTCAGCGCTCTTAACTACTAAACCATTTCTCCAATCCCTGCTTTTATTATCTCTAATTCATTTCTAGCCCGATATTCTATATCAGGTATTGCTTATACTGTGAGATAATCAAAGCAATCTAGATGTTCATTAATTACTTTAGAAGAATGTGAGTGTCTAACCATCAAGAGATCATAGGTAAGAGCTCAGATGAAGTCCTCGGAAAAGCATTTGGGAAACCCCGTACACTCAAGCTCTTCACTTGAGTGGGACTGACGCAATCTTTCTAGTTTGTGTATTATTAGTTATTATTTCCTCAGAATGAGCATGAATTGCTTAAGCTGATTGACATGTAAGCCATGGCAAATAGTTGAACTTGTTTCCAGTAATTAGTCCCTAAGGAAGCTCTGAAGCATCCCAACTTTTCATAATACAGGGAGAGTAACTGAAGACGAATCAAGAGCCACATTCTGGAGTAAACAATGTAAAAGTTCTCAGGATTATCAAGTAATGTTTAAAGAGGTATTGCAAAGCTAGCCTGTGCTTTACCACACATACTTTGACTTGGCAGAAGATACTTACCTTCAACTAAAGTATTTTTATTTGTTTGTTTTGTTTTTTGCTTGTTTGTTTATTTGTTTTTGAGACAAAAAAAACCCCTGGCTGTCCTAGAACAAAAGGTTGGCCTTGAACTCACAGAGATCCACCTGCCTCTGCCACCCAAGTGCTGGGATTAAAGGCATGCGCCACCACTGCCAGCTCAACAATGTTTTATGTTGAGAACTGGCTTTTGGGCTAAATAATGAGCTCTCTATCTACCAGTCTAGTTCCATATCGATGACCAAAGAACAACACAAACCAAAACAAACAGCGAATGTTGTGCCGCTCCTTTCTTAGTGAATCTATGCTGGATTTTCGGGTCCCTCTGGCATCTCTTTTGCTAGTCTGCAAACCATCCCTTTAGGTCCATGTAGGGCACTGCCAACTTGAGGAAGCCGAACATGTGCATCCATTCTTTCAGCACCAACAGGCAACAGTCTCCCACTTACAAACAAATGCTGACAATCTCAGTTAGCGTGCTGACCAAGCATTCGACTCCAACCACCTCACACGGGCTGAATCTCAAGGAAATTGCTCAACTTCTACAGAAGCAAAATTGCTAGAATCAACTATGTTACACACATCTGCCATTCTCCCTCACTATAGGATGAGCACTGCTGCTCCTTTGCCTTGACCCATTTTTCCTGGTGTTCCTGTCACTGTAAAGATGAGTCGATTGCAGGGTAAGTGCTGCCACTGACCAACTCCGTGTATGAGATTCACAGGAAGTGCCCAGAAACTGCCAAGACGCTCTCTGTGAACCCTCCTAGTGTGAGCCCTCATGGTGGTAGGCCCCACTCCGGCATGATTTTGTCAGACACATATTAAATGGGACAGACGTTTTACCGATTTAGCATCTGTCTATAAAGGATCCACTTTAGGTAATAGTTCTCATGCCTACAGTGTATTCAAAATGAAATTATATTTCTCTATGTTAGTTCTCACAGACTTATATGCCTGTGTCATCTAAGTAAAAGCTTAGAGAATGGTTGAAGAATTTGTCAGATGGAGCATGGAATCCTAGTACTTGAAGCTAGCTATCTTTTCAGCCTTTTTTTTTTTTAATTTGACTAAAAAATTAAATAATAAGAGCATAAGACATGCAATAAGTGTGTTATTATTAAGTGTGGCTCCAGACCAGCAGCTTTTTATCAAAAATAGGGAATCTTTTAATTTATTTATCAGTATTTTATGTTTTGTCTGCATATATGTCTGCCTCCTGTGATGCCTGGTACCCACAGAGCCAGAAGAGAGCATCAAATCTCCTGAAACTAGAGCTAAGGATGGTTGTGTCCCACCATGTGAGTGCTGGGAACTGAACCTGGGTCCTCTGCAAAATCAGGTGATGCTCTTACCACTGAGCCATCTCTTCAGCCCTACATCAGGATATTCTTGTGCCTAGTATTTATCCAGCATCATAGTCTATGTCTTGGAGACTGTCCCCCAAATGTCGCCACACAGAGAAATTGTCCTCTGAGCACAGCCCAGGGACAGCCGAACGTGAACAACATAAGAGAGCGAACAAGTCATACTCTTTGCGAGTGATATAACATATTTCATGTTGGAATGCTAAGCCAAGCCCACTGCTCGCCTTTGCGGTTCCCATTGTGGGCGCCTGGCTGCAAAAAGTCAGCAGCTTACCCTCCTTCAAGCTTTCAGCTTTATACTTAAATGATTTTAAGAAGCGTGGGATTAGCCAGCAAAAAGCGGAGTGAGGCAAAAAAGAAAAATCCTCAGAGGACCCTCCCAAACCTCAGAGACTCTACATTCTTCACTTGGGTGTCGGGTGCAGAAAATTTATTTATTTATCTGTGTAAAAAGTACAGAAACAGGGTACAGCAGACCCCCAGGCAGACCCTGGACAAATGAGACACCTTGGTCCTGGAAGGAAAAAGCCTGGAGAGAACCAGGCTAAATCCCCACAAGATGATACCTTTCGATTTTAGACAGGACAGCCTCCAAGGCTCACTCTTAGCTTGCACATGGGAGGAACCCATCCCACGGGAATATGGACTTACATGTAAATATAAACCATTGGCACGGGTGACATTGGGCAGGACTGTGATTTGTGTAGAGGGAGAGGAAGACACAGATAAGTGCGCATTGCATGGGTTGGGGGCAGTTGGAGTTGGAGTTGGGGTGGCAATTGCAGGGAGAGCTCACTATGACCATAGCCCACTTACTCGCCTTGTATCTGAAAAGGCCAGGTAGGAGAGGAGGCATATATTAGCACAGTCAGCTTGATTAAAGTCTATCTTTTCTTTTAAGACATCTCAACATCTAACATACAGAAAAATATTCTGCAGACCAGTTAGTGGCAAGCATTGAGTCAGGTCAAATGAACAAAAACATTAAGAGTTCCTGGAATTCCTCCCGAAAGGTTGGATTTGGTTAGCATTAGGCAAGTAATTACCTTATATACAACCGAATTTGTTCTGTGACATTCCAGGTTGGACAAATCCCTGGCTTTCAGTTTGCATTCTGACAATTACCAACTTCTCAGTTTAATTTGCCACAATCTCAAGGAGCTGGCCTGCACGAGCCAGCACTGAGCCCAGCAAATCGCCCACACGTTGCAGAGCAATGCCCACTGAGGCGTCGCGGCTCAACCCCCCTCACCACACCTAAGCAAATACCAAACGACTTTAGAAAAATGACCGACGGATTCGGAATGACATTTGGTAACAATTCCTCAGGATCTCTCACTTGTCCCAGACTCAATCTCAGGTCGAAGAGATAATTCGATTTTTTTTTTCAAGTGAACTGATTGCACTGGCTCCCACCAGAGGGAAAAGCCAGTCCACAGTGGACGCCTCCACACTTGCCTAAAGGACAACGGCTCTGTACACCCATTTCATCACAGAAGACTTTTTATTTTAAAAGCAGTGACTTTTTTTTTTTCTAAAGCTTTCCGTTTTAAATCAGAGTTGTGTGTGCACATTTGACAATGAGCTGTTATTCTTAGAAACAGGAGGCAAAGCAGCCTGCTCAAGTTTCACATGAAGCCAAAAAAAAAAAAAAAGTTTCTTCAAATTATCTCAGTTTCAGAGTTCAAGAGTTGCGGCCGAGCTCTGCTTACCTTACAACTTCAGCTCCACAGAGATCTCTCGGGTTTAAAAGCAGGATGCCAAGTCGCAGGGTTGATTTTCTTGCACACAAGTTTCATCTGTCAAAGCACTCAGCTCCTCACGAGGAACCGGCCCTCTCTTGCCAAACACCAATGAGGAAGCCTCCTGGCACATGTGGGTAGTGGCTTCCCTGGAAGCCAGTCAACGCCTGCACATACTCTCTGGGACAGAGGTGCCAGATGAACTTGGCCTGGGTCACACAAAGCCTGCCATTGTGAGGTCCTGAGCATCTCTTGAGGGGGGTAAAAGGCGTTCTAAGAAACTCTTGCCAGTCTGAAGTCTTCTTGTGCCTGTTAGCTGTGCCGTTCATTCATTGAAAATGAAGAGGAAATGGCATTCTTCTACATGCATAGACCAGTGCCTAGCCCAGTGGTCATCAGAGGCGCTTCACCCAGCAACTGATGGAAACAGATGCAGAGACCCACATTGAAACAGTAGGTGGACCCCAGGCAATCCTGTGGAAGAAGGGAGGAAGAATTGCGGGAGCCAGAGGGGCCAAGGACACCACAAGAAAACTCACAGAATCAACTGACCTGGGCTCATAGTGGATCACAGAAGCTGAACCACCAACCAAAGAGCCTGCATGGAACTAACCTAGGTCTTCTGCATATATGTTACAGTTGGGTAGCTTGGTCTTCTTGTGGGACCTAACAGAGGGGGCAGGGCCTTTCTCTGACTCTTTTATCTGCCTTTGGGACCCTTTTCTCCTGATCCAGTCTTGGAGGGGAGGTGCCTAATCTTGCTTCGGTTTGGTGTGCCACGGCTAACTGGTATACATGGGAGGACTGTACTTTTCTGGGGAGAAGGGAGAGGCAGTACACGGGGGAGGAGAATGAGGGAGGCAGGGGGAAGGGACTAGGGAAGGAATAGGGAGAGCAGGGCTTTGATCGGGCTAGGAAGAAATTAATTAAATGGTTAATTTAAAAGGGAAAATAAAGAGGGAACATCTGGTGACAGCTTCCTAGGGCACCAGTTATGTTCCCTAGAATCCACCCACATGTTGCGATAAGAAGGAAGCTGGAATATACTCCTGTGTCTGGCTGGTAGCAAAGCTTTAGTTAATGACTTGTTTCATCTCACCATTTAGAATAGCGTCCACACCGTGAAAGTCAACAGAAAATTTTACCGGAAGAAAGTTCATAATTATGAGTATGCCCTGGTGTTTGTGAAGTGTTGTTCACCAGCCCCAAGGGTACAATGAAAAATTAAGGCTTATTTTTAATTTATTTAATTATTTATAGGTAAATTTAACTTATTTATGATGTAAAATTATTGGGCGAAATTGACAGAGTATGTAAAGATGGCTCTTTCCACCAAGGCAGCCAGAAGTCACTGTGAGGAGGGTTATGAACACCTTCTAGATTGATACAGAGGTACAATGACCAGAAAAACACTTAACTTTTAGCTTTCTTTTCTGTGTATTAATCTATCTGCCACAATGCACCATAAAAAGTGAAGTGAAAAAGTTAAATCAAAATGTGAAGACTCAAGCCATACTAATTCTTCGTGTGGGTTTTGTTTTGTTCAGTCTCCCCCTACCCCTACTTGTAGGAATACCAAACTGAAGTATATTATTCTTGTGAACAGCTAGGGGTGGATGGAAGAGAGATAGGAAGAACTTGAATATAATAGTTAAACAAGAGACTTGAGTTCAAGAGCCAGTTCTGGTTGTACAAACAATCAATGTCAAGTCTAGAAATGTCTAATGGTCTCTCTAGGTCTGTTTTTAAGAATGAATAAGAGGGGCTTATTCAAGAATGGGAAGTCAGATATTTTCAGGGGGTTGGGGTACAGCTCACTAGGAGGTGCTCAGGGGGAGCTAGAGGTCAAGAAATGTATGGTAGCCTCCCCTGTTGGAACATGGGTTACACTGAGATTTTGCATGAAAATCTAAATTTTTGTCATTTAAATTCTTCTAAATTTTACACGTGAGCAACTTATTTAGATACATACAAGCATCAGCAATGTCAAATAAACTTTATCTTCAGGTTGAGTTTGTCCTGTGGATGCCACTGGGTGGTTCCTCAGCTTACTGGGAAATAAGAGCTAGAGTGATTTCCAAATAAACGATCTTCATGATGCTAAGAACACAAGGCAGGACTTCAAAAGGAGGGAACTTGTGGGCCTCAGCTTCTCATGACCAGTGGCCTCGCATGGCTGACCTTCCTTCAAAGGATTGATGTGCAACCCATGGTGCCCTTAGCATTCAAAGAATGACTGAGTGAGGAAAGACACCCAAATGGTGGGAGAGAAGAGAAAAATAAATTCCTTCTCTTCAAAATGCAGCACTCAAGTCAGGAAAGCCCATTGTTAGGGTCTGAACAGTCTAATGCCCATGAACCATCCAGCAGCCGCTGACTGGGAGCACATTCCATTTTGTGAGGGGAGAGTTTGTCTTCAGTGAACAAAAAGAAGGCAGACTCACAGAGGACCTTGTCGTAAGGAGAGGGCCCCTTGTTCATTCCAGCTTCCCGGCTAGCTTACACTGAAATAACCACACAGAAACTGTATTAATTAAAACACTGCTTGGCCATTAGCTCTAACTTCCTATTGGCTAACTCTTACATCTTGATTTGGCCCATTTCTATTAATCTATGTATCGCCACGTGGCTGTGGCTTACTGGCAAGATTCTAACTTGCGTCTGTCTGAGGCGGAGGATCCATGGCTTCTACCTGACTCCACTTTCTTCCTCCCAGAATTCAGTTCTGTCTCCCCCACCTACCTAAGTTCTGTCCTATCAACTAAGCCAAGGCAGTTTCTTTATTCATTAACCAATGAAAGCAACACACAAACAAAAGAAACTCCTACACTAGGACCTGGTCCATGGTCCCACACACAACGTTTCGTAAACATTTGCTCTGGCTGGTGGAAGCTAGCAAAGACTGTGAACCCAAATCTGAGACAATGTCCTGAGTGACTATCCTCTCCAGTCAAGCAACTGCTATCTTGAGTTCAGCTCTGCTTCCTTGAAAGAGATCATCACAGCTGGACTTGTTGATGGTTTACACTCACTCCACACCTACATAGAGGGGTGGAGTATAGCACGAGACCTGACCATCCATCTGTGTACGTTTGGCATCTCTGAACAGTTCCTGGAAGAAGGCTAGATTATATAAAGGCCAGAGAAGACTTGAGGGAGCACCATCTATGCAGCTATGGGTAAGGCTTTCCAGGTGCAGCGATTGTCTCCTTTTGTCATTGTGACCTTAGGAAAAGGAGGAGACATTGCTTAAGTCCCACTCCTGGGAAGGAATTTTAGCAATAGTCAGGGAGGGAATGACTCTTGTCTTTCACAAGATCCCAGTCTGTACTATTTCATTCTAGGGAATTTCTGTTAATTTTCCTCATGACTGTTCTTCCCTATGCTCTACTTCAAACTGCATTTAGTCTCTTTGTTAGCCTGCATGTCTGTCTCACACAAGTATAAATTTGTTCACATACACATACTCTGTGTGTGGTGTGGAAAGTCCTGTATATGTGTTGCTTTTATTGGTTAATAAAGAAGCTGCTTTTGGCCAATGACTTAGCAAAATATAGCCAGGCTGGAAGAGATATACATAGAAAGAGTAGGCAGAGTTAGGGAGAAGCTACCACAGGAGACAGAGTCTCCGCCAGAGCCCACAGAAACTTTGCTGGTAGGCCATGACCTTGTGGTGATGCACCGATTAATGGAGATGTGCTAGTTTAAGATATAAGAGCTAGCTAGAAATATGTTTAAGTTATTGGCCAAACAGTATTGCAAATAATATAGTTTCTGTGTTATTATTTTGGGTCTAAGCAGCCGGGAATAAACAACAGGCTTAACCTTACGTGTGTGTGTGTGTGTGTGTGTGTGTGTGTATGTGTGTGTGTGTGCATGAATGTGTGCATACGCACGTGTACTCTCCTCTCTCTTTAGAAACCAGTTAACACAATAAATACTTGTCCATATAAGTTGTCTGGTGAATATTGGTTGAATAAATAGTCAATAAAAAGCTAATAATTGACAAACAGATTTCGGTAACATGTGTGTTATATAAGAAATTAGGTGAACATTTGAAAAAGAAGATCTAAATATATTGTTTTCATAAGAAGAAAGGAAAAGACAATTCACTTCCTTTAGTAGTAATGGGGTTGGGAACAGGGGCAAGAACTGCACACACTATCCCAGAGGAGGAGGGAACAAAGAGTAGGGTGGGTATAAACAATTCTTTCCGCAGTGCTTTGGGGCTACCTGAACAGAGAGACCTCCATAAATTTGAAATCAAACAGCACACAAGATTTCAAGTGAATAAAGTTTATCTTGACCACAAGACTCTATAACTATTTAAGAAACTGATAAATATATTCATGGATTTACAACAAAGTACCCACAAACTTAGTAGCTTAAAATACATGTTTTATAATTATTTTAGGCTACATTTTATTTGTGTGCATGTTCACACACATGTGTGTGCATGCATTAGGGCACATACATGGATATCAGATGGCAGCTTGAGGGAGTTGGTTCTCTTTACACACACACACATACACAAACGCACACACACATTTTAAATGGACTACATAGCTTTAAATGGGCAAATCTGTTGTTTCAGGAGAGTGGGCAGAAGGGAAACAATGAAGGGTGAATTCTTTTTTCAGTTCTTGAGGAAAATTTCTAATCTTTTCACACACTAGGCAAGTAAACTTCTACTGAGCCACGGTCCCCAGTTCCTGAGAATCATTTTGACATGATTTTCTATCGTGTATGCTTCCCATGGCATGATCTGACATAGGATTCTGAGAGAGATTATAGAATAAAATTTATTAGAAAAACATCAAGAAATTATAAAACAGAATTAAGTAGAATTGTCCCAGGCTATGGTGGTATACTCCATAATCTCAGCACTCAGGAGACAGAGGTAGGAGAATCTCAGGAGAGCCTAACCTGGGCTACATAGTGAGTTCCAGATGAACTTGCACTATGAGGTCCTGTCTCAAACCAACAACAGCGAAATATAATTGAAAGTTAAGAGACACATATGATAAGGAGCCAATTAGAAACCCCTGTGACAAACAAAAGAAGACGTTTTAGAGATCTCTGACCTGAATCAAGTAGAAAGAAGAGTCAGTAAATTCTTGAGAATAAAAAAATTAGCGGATAGAAAAATTTAAAGATAGACAGCTGTTAATTTCTAGAATAGAGAGATATATGCCTCTGCGCTGAAAATATAGAAAGTCCTTTGCAGGGCAAATGGGAATAAACCTACACCTACCACACTTTTTTTTTCTTATTTTTAATTGTTTTTATTGAGCTATATGTTTTTCTCTGATACCCTCCTTTCCTCTCCCTTCCCCATGATCCCCATGCTCCCAATTTATTCAGTATATCTTGTCTTTTTCCACTTCTCCTGTAGATTAGATCCATGTATGTCTCTCTTAGGGTACTCTTTGTTGTCTAGGTTCTCTGGGATTGTGAACTGTAGGCTGTTTTTTTTTTTTTTGCTTTATATCTAAAAGCCACTTATGAGCGAGTGCATATTATTTTTTATGGGTCTGGGTTACCTCACTCAATATGATATTTTCTAGATCTATCCTTTTGCCTTCAAATTTCAAGATGCCATTATTTTTTCCTTCTGTGTAGTACTTCATTATGTAAATGTACCACATTTTTCTTTATCCATTCTTCAGTCGAGGGGCATTTAGGTTGTTTCCAGGTCCTGCCTATGACGAACAATGCTGCTATGAACATTGCTGAACACATGCCCTTGTGGTATGATTGAGCATCCTTTGGGTATGTACCCAAAAGTGGTATTGCTGGGCCTTGAGGTAGGTTGTTTCCTAATTTTCTGAGAAATCGCCACAGTGATATCCAAAGAGGCTGTACCAGCTTTCACTCCCACCAGCAATGCAGAAGTGTTCCCTTATCCCACATCCTCTCCAGCTTAAGTTGTCATCAGAGTTTTTTTTTTTTTTTAATCTGGGCCATTCTTACAGTGTAAGATGGAATCTCAGAGTTGTTTTGATTTGCCTCATTTTTCTGATGGCTACGGATGTTGAGCGTTTCCTTAAGTGTCTTTCAGCCATTTTAGACTCCTCTGTTGAGAGTTCTCTGTTTAGGTCTTAATCTGTGTTTTAGTTGGATTATTTGTTCTTTTGACTCTTGTTCTCAAATCTGGTCTCTCCAGATATATAAATTTATCATGCCATCGTTCTAAAACTACTTTATCCCTTGAAGTCTGTGTTCATTTTTATTTAATCTATTTATTTATTTTACATCCCCTTCCTCCTCTTCTCCTATTCCCTTTGGTGAAGATCTTTTCCCTAACTGTAGGCTGTTGCTTTATTCTATTGACAGTGTCCTTAACTTATAGGTTCTTTTCAGTTTCAGGAGGCCCTATTTATTAATTCAACAATTAATTAGTGTCTTTACTACTGTTGTTCAATTCAGAAAGTTGTCTCCTGTGCCAATGCCTTCAAGGGTATTTCCTTTCTCTTCTATCAGGTTCAGTGTAACTGAATTTATGTTGAGTTCTTTGATCCACTTGGATTTGAGTTTTGTGCAGGGTGATAGATATAACTCTACTTACATTCTTCTATATGCTGACATCTAATTATGATAGCACAATGTTGAAGATGCTTTCTTTGTTCCATTGTATGATTTTGCCTTCTTTGTCAAAAATCAGTTGCCCTTAGAAGTATGGATTTATGTCTAGGTCTTTTATTGATTATATTAATCCTCCTGTCTGTTTTTATGCCAATGCTATGCTGCTTTTATTTCTACAGCTGTGTAGTAGAGCATGAGATCAAGGATGGTGATGTCTCCAGCAGTTTTTTTTATTGTACAGGATTGTTTTAGCTATCCCCCCTTTTTTGGTTTTCCATATAAAGTTGAGTATTATTCTTTCAAGGTCTGTAAAGAATTGTATTGGAGTATTACTGAGGATTGCATTGAATTTATAGATTGTTTTTGGTAAAATGGCCATTTTTCTTATGTTAATCCTACCAGTCCATGAGTTTGGGAGGTCTTTCCACTTTCTCTCATCTTTTCCAATCTCTTTCTTCAAAGACTTGAAGTTCTTGTCATACAGGCCTTTCATTTGCTTAGTTAAGAGTTACCTCAAGATATTTTATTTTGTCTTTAGCTATTGTAAATGGTGTTGGTTCTCTGGCTTCTTTCTCATCACATGTATTGTTTTTATTTAGAAAGGCTACTGATTTTTTAAGTTTATTTTTATTTTATGTGCATTGATGTTTTGACATGGGTGTCTGCCATTGAAGTTACAAACAGCTGTGAGACACCAATTGGGTGCTAGGAATTGAACTCAGGACCTCTGGAAGAGCAGTTGGTGCTCTTAACCACTGAGCCATCTTTCTAGCCCCATTTTTTTTAAAAAGGTAGTCTTATATCCAGTCATTTGACTAAAGGTGTTAAACTTGGTAGAGTTTTTAGGGTCGCTTGTGTATACTAACATATCGTCTGCAAATAAAGATACTTTGACTTCTTTCTTTCCAATTTGTATCCCCTTGATCCTTTTCAGTTGTCTTATTGCTCTAGCTAGAACTTCAAGTACTATATTGAATAGATGTGGAGATAGTGGACAGCCTTGTCTTGTGCCTCATTTAGGGGAATTGCTTTGAGTTTCTCTCCATTTAATTTGATGTTGGCTATTGGCTTTCTATAAATTGACTTTAATTACGTCTAGGAATGGCCCTTGTATCCCTAATCTCTGAAAGGCTTTTAAAATGAAGAGATGTTGGATTGTGTCAAAGGCTTTTCAGCATTAGAATGAGATGATCATGTGGATTTTTTTTCTTTCAGTTTGTTTATATGGTGGATTACATTGAACCATCTTTACATCTCTGGGGTGAAGTCTTCTTGATCAGGGTAGATTCTCTTTTTGATATGTTCTTGGATTCAGTTTGCTAGTATTTTATTGAGTATTTTTGCATCAATGTTTATGAGGGAAATTGGCCTGTAATTTTTTTCTTTATTGAATCTTTGTGTAATTTGAGTATCAGGATAACTGTGGCCTCATTAAAAAATGGCAATGTTTCTTCTGTTTCTATTTTGTGAAATACTTTAAGGAGTACTGGTATTTAGCTCTTCTTTGAAAGTCTGGTAAATTCTGTGCTGAAATCCTCTGGCTCGGGCTTTTTCGGTTGGGAGACTTTTAATGACTGCTTGTATTTCCTCAGGAGTTATAGGTCTATTTAAATTGTTTATTTAGTCTTGATTTAGTTTTGGTATGTGGTTCCTATGAAGAAAATTGTCCATTTTCTTTAAATTTCCCAATCTGTCGAGTATAGGTTTTTGAAGTATGACCTAATGATTCTATGGATTTCCTCAGTGTCAGTTTTTATGCCCCCCTTTTCATTTCTTATTTTCTTAATTTGGATATTCTCTCTCTGCCTTTTGGTTAGTTTGGGTAAAATTTTGTCTATCTTGGTGATTTTCTCAAAGAATCAACCCTTTGCTTCACTGAATATTTGTATTGTTCTCTTTGTTTCTATTTTGTTGATTTTAGGCCTCAATTTGTTTATTTCTCTCCCTCTACTCCCCTTGGATGGTTTTGCTTCTGTTTTTTTTTCTACAGCTTTCATGTGTGCTGTTAAGTCGCTAGTGTGAGATTTCTCCAGATTCCTTATGCAGGTACTTAATGATATGAACTTTCCTCTTAGCACTGATTGCATTGTGTTCCTTAAGTTTGGGTATGTTATGCCTTTATTTTCACTGAATTCTATGAAGTCTTTAATTTCTTTCTTTATTTCTTCCTCAGCACAGTGGTAATCAGTTGACAGTTGTTCAGTTTGTAGGTTTTCTGTAGTTTGTGTTGTTATTGAACTCCAGCTTTAATCTTTGGTGATCTGATAAGATACAGGGAATTAATCCAATTATTTTTTTTATCTGTTAAGACTTGCTTTGTTACTGGGTATGTGGTTAATTTTGGAGAAGGCTCTATTTGGTGCTGAGAAGAAAGTATATTTTTTTTTTGTGTTTGGGTGAAACATTCTGTAGCTATCTGTTAGGTCCATTTGAGTCATAACATTTGTTAGTTCCATTATTTCTCTGTCTGGTTTCTGTCTAGATTAGCTGTCCATTGGTGAGAGATGGGTGTTGAAGTCTCACACTGTTAATGTGTGGGGTTTTATGTGTGATTTAAGTTTTAGTAATGTTTCTTTCACAAATGTGAGTGCTCTTGTGTTTGGGGCACAGATGTTTAGAATTGAGATATCATCTTGATGGATTTGTTCTTTGGTGATTATAAAATGTCCTTCTCAAACTCTTTTGATTAATTTTGGTTTGACTTTATTTTGTTAAATATTAGGATAGCTACACCAGCTTGTTTCTTAGGTCCGTTTGATTGGAAAACCTTTTTCCAGCCCTTTGAGGTAATGTCTTTGAAGTTGAGGTGTGTTTCTTGTATGTCACAGAAGAATGGATCCTGTTTCCATATCAAATCTGTTAGCCTCTGTCTTTTTATTGGCAAATTGAGTCTATTGATATTGAGCAATATTAACTACCAGTAATTCCTGTTATTTTTGTTGTTATTTTTGCTGTTGTTCTTATTGTTGTTGGCGGCAGTGGCAGTGGTGGTGGTGGTGGTGTATGTGTGTGTGTGTTTCTCCTCTTTGGGTTCTATTGATGGGGAATTATTTATTGCCTGTGTTTTCATGAGTATAGTCAATTTCCTTGGGTTGGAGTTTTCTTTCTAGTACCTTCTGTAGGACTGGATTTGTGGATAGTTTGATACTGTTATGAAATATCTTGTTTTCTCCATCTATGATAATTGCAAGTTTTTCTGAGTGTAGTAGTCTGGACTGGCATCCATGATCTCCTAGTGTCTATAGAATGCCTATTAGAAAGATCATAATAATTCTGATTTAGAGTCTCCATTGAGAGGTCAGGCGTTATTTTGATAGGTCTGCCTTTATTTGTTACTTGGCTTTTTTCCTTTGCAGCTTTTAATATTCTTTCTTTATTCTGTATATTTAGTGCTTTGATTATTATGCAGGGAGGGTCTATTTTTCTGGTCTAGTCTATTTGGTCTTCTGTAAGCTTCTTGCAACTTTATAGGTATGTCCTTCTTTAGGTTGGGAACATTTTCTTTTATGATTTTGATGAATATATTTTCTGAGCCTTTGAGCAAGGATTCTTCACCGTCATCTCTTCTTAGGTTTGGTCATTTCATAGTGTCCCAGATTTTCTGGATGTTTTGTGTTAGGAGTCTTTTAGATTTAACATTTTCTTTGATTGATGAATCTATTTCCTCTATTGTATCTTCAATGCCTGCGATTCTTTTATCTCTTGTGAAATCATCTTCTTCTTTTCATTTCTTCTATTGGTAATGCTTGCAATTGTAGTTCCTCTTTGCTTACTCAGATTTTCCATTTCTAGAATTCCCTCAGTTTGTTTTCTTTATGGTTTCTATTTCCATTTTTTGGTCTTGAACAGTTTTATTTGCTTCCATCAACTATTTTTTTCTTGGCATTCTTTAAGAGACTTAATGATTTCCTCTAATTTTTTGTTTTTCTTGTCCTCAATTTCCTTAAGGGATTTATTTTTCATTTACTCCTTAAAGATCTTTAACATCTTCATAAAGTTATTTTTAAGGTCATTTTCTTATGCTTCAGCTGTGTTGGAATGTTCAGGTCTTGCTGTTGTTGTAGGATGGCTTGGTTCTGGTGGTGTCATATTGCTCTTTCTTTTATTGATTATGTCTTCTTCTTCTTCTTCTTCTTCTTCTTCTTCTTCTTCTTCTTCTTCTTCTTCTTCTTCTTCTTCTTCCTCCTTCTCCTCCTTCTTCTTGTAGTCATCATTCTCCTCCTCTTCCTTCTCCTTTTTTTTGGGGGGGGGGACAGGGTTTCTCTGCATAGCTTTGGAGCCTATCCTGAAGCTCATTCTGTAGACCAAGCTGGCCTCAAACTCACAGAGATTTGCCTGCTTCTGCCACTGGCATTTAGGCATCTGGATTTGGGATGATTATAGGTCTAGATGTTGATTCCTTTGTTTGTCTTTATTGGATGCTTGTTTCATTTCTTGGTTTCTGTTTCTTCTGTGGTCTTCTAGCATAAGTGTCTGGATCTGGTGACTGGTGGGTTTTCAGATCCACTAGGATGTCTCTGCTGGCTTTGGGGGCCCCTGGGTCCTCTGATTGAGTATGGCCTCTGGTAAAGTCAAAGTCTTGTTGGGTCTCTCCATTAGGCCTGTCATCCACTAAAGCCCATGTCTTCTTCTGGGGTACCTAGGAGCAGCCTGACCTCCAGTAGAGCTATTCTCCTCACTGGTATAAACTGTACCTGACCTATGTTATCTGTTCTTCCAACTGGTATGGACTGTGTCTGGGGGAAGGGCTGACTGTGTGTGTGGGGGTAATGAGGTGGGAGGGGTTGGTTGGTGATGTGGGTCTTAGGGGAACAGAACCTATGGGGTGGCAGTTCAGCTGGCAGGCAGATCCCTAACCTGCTCGTCCACTGGTGAGGGCTGCACCAGAACAGTGGGATTTCTCTGGAATGGGGGGGGCAGGGCCCTGCAATGGTGTTGTCCTGAGATGGGGGAGGGGCACAGAATAGGGGGGTCACTCATTAGTTGTGGCTAGTGTGGTCTGTGCCTCAGTGGTGGAAGTCTGCTGGGGTGAAGGGCAGGGCCCAGTAGCAGCAGGGCCAGGGATGAGTTGCCAGTGACAGCATCCAGAGAGGGTTCCAGTTTTACTGGCAGGTGGGTTACTCACTGTTCTAGCTTGTGTGGCCTGGGCCTGCTTGGTAGAAGTCTGCTGGGGTTCTTGTTCATTCCTTCATGAAGCACAGTCTTTTCTTCTTAGCTACAACTTCACTTTCTAATTGTTTAGTTACCCCAGTCAATATTCTTCTAAACTATTAAGTGGAAAATTCTAGACATGAATAAGTCCTAAGTTTTAAATTGTACACTGTTCTAAATACCTAAAATCTCAGGCTACCTAGCTCCATCCTATTTGGGATTTGAATTCCCCCTTCTCCTAACACATCTTCCCCATAGCTGCAGCTGCCCAGTGTATCTACCCTGTAGAAGCCACCTGCCTGTTATTCTCATGGTTATCTCTAACCATGCCTTGATTGTCTTGGCATCACACTGCTGTGTTTAAGGGTACCTTGTTTTACTCCACAACAGGCTATAGAGGGCAAGAGTAGTGATGCTGGCAATCTGGACGAGTCAAAGAGAAGTCGCCATCTGCTTTCCTTAACTGAAGAAATGATGCTTCTCCACTGTGAGAAGTACAGACCTGCTGACTGTGCTGGCTGGAAGCAGTGCTTTGTATTTCCTGAGATTATGCCAGAAATGTTTGCGTGGATTCTGCTGGGGGCTTTAAAAGTATTCTCCAGAGGATCCCTGGAGAATACTGTTTTCTCCCAGCTGCAATGTTATGAGAAGTCCCAATTGACCAGGGAGCCTAAATGCAGGAGATAAGTCAACAACAGTGGCCAACAACATCCTCCAAGAATCCCACTGTCAGTGGCAGATATATGGGTAAAAGAACTTCTGACTGATTTCAACACCCAAGTACTCCATCCTCCTTCCCAGCCATGGCCTCAGACACACTGGAAAAACAGCGGCCATGCTGGTTCCAATTCCTCACTTGCACAGATCATAAACATAATAAAATGGTCGTTGTTTAACAACACAACCTTATTATAGCACGGTAATAAATTTAGG
The DNA here is from genome assembly GCF_014885135.2 of Alexandromys fortis. Lineage (NCBI taxonomy): Eukaryota > Metazoa > Chordata > Mammalia > Rodentia > Cricetidae > Alexandromys > Alexandromys fortis. Next base: position 5,334,879 of record NW_026068010.1, read on the forward strand.
GTAGCTTGTCACGAAGTAGTAGATAACCAGATAAACTAGACTGCTGCTTTGTAAAGTGATTGCAAAGATTTAATCACACAGATTATGCAGATCATGTAGCTACCCAGTTTGTATGATCATTAATAAATGTTGGTTACAGGATTTATGTCAATGGATGTTTCAAGCTGCAGCGATGGGAGGACTGGGAGGAACAGCAGCTGTAGCCACTGGCATTTCCAAAGGTATCTGATGTGGCCAGCCCTGTTCAAAGTGCTAGGTGCACTTGATTCTCAGAGGAACCCCCAAACCTTCACTGTTGCCATCACCGCCATGAGGACCCAGACCCATAGAGAGAGTAAGTCATTAAACACTAATGCAAGTTGCACACATCAGTGGCTAGGTCCTTGAAACCCAAGGCTCTGTCTGCAGGCTTCTCTACTTAGCCAAGCTGCCATATTGAAATGAACAAGATGACTGTCTCTGTGTCTGGGGACTTCAGGATTATGGAGTTATTCAACCCCATAGCCATGTGAGAGTCACATGTGGAACTAGGAGAGATGACCAACAGAAAAAAGGAAGAGTAGTGTAGAAAATGCAGGTAGCTGAAGGAAGCCAGGAAGCACATCCTCTTTTTTATGTACCCGATATTCATGGATGGTAGAGTAAACTGGTGTTTCTCTCCCAGGGAGTTCCTGTATAGACATTATAGCACAGAGGATTGCAGCTGGTCCCACAACTGGAGAACAACATCTTCAGACACATCCAATTAATATTTTTCTCATTAAAGGCCAAGACTTTTTCTCTCAGGAGAGCTCCCAAGTCTATTTGCAATTAGAGATCTAATTTCAGAAAAGTTTTATGTTCCTTCTTTTTTTAATTATTATTTAAAAAAATTATTTTTAGTGCATTGTTGTTTTGCCTGCATGTATATCTGTGTGAAAGTATCAGATCTTGGAGACACAGATAGTTGTGAGCTGCCATGTGGATGCTGGTATTGAACCCTGGTCCCCTTACCTCTTGACTCAGGTCTCCAGCCTTTAATGTTCCTTGTTAAAGTGAGAGACAAGTAGACTCAGAAGTTCCAGTCCACTCACCCCTGTGCTCCTTCAGAATGATGATATTGGGAAAGACCCCTCAAAAGTCCCAAGGACTATGTTAGCCAGTTGACCACAACTGGGTTATTCCATTGTAAATAAAATATGGTTATATTAATGCATACAACTTTGGGTTCTACTCCCAGAGATTCTCCCAACTATGGGTCAGAAATATTCAAAAGATTGCATTTGTACTGAATATACAGAGAATATTTTTTCTTGTTGTGCTATTGCTCAACTGTATAGCCCCACAACTATGTATATACACTCTATATTGTAGTAGGCATTAGAACTGTCTGGAGATGGTTTACGGTATGCAGAAGGGTGCATATAGGTTTTGTGCAAGTACTATATGGCTCTATATAAAGAGTTTGAACTTTTTATTATGCAAATTGTAGATCTGAGTATCTACAGAGGGTCCAAAACTGGTGTGGACTGCATGGTGACCATTGCTGCCTGATAAAGTTCCAGCATTTGGACATTGCAGACCATACTTCTCCAGCACCTTTTAACTTTTGTTTTTAATGATCCTCACAATGCCTTTCCCTTTGCGAAATTTTGTGTGGGCTTTGGCAGAGGATGAAAATGTGTACAATGTAACCTACCTAAATAAACCAATTCTTTTGAAAAAATCCCCGTCCCTGAGGAACCAGGAATCACATTGTGCCCAATTATACCAAGAACAGGAAGGTTAGAGATGTACTAGCTATACCTGATCCCAAGAGTGAAACACCTACAAACCAGACCCAGAGCCTAAGGCCATAAGGACAAGAGTTCAGTTAGTATGATTGAGAAATTAGAATGATATGTAACTGGGAAAAGGGTAAGACATCAACCCTTCCCTTCCAGAGCGTGTGAGGGGAACAGGCCCATGTAGTAAGATTAAGACACAAAGGGACATACTTAGTTTACAACTCAGTGTTTATCCCCTTGAGGAATAAAAGTTACCCTTAAATTATAGTGGAGTGTTTGCTCCCAGAAGTTCTTTTCCCAAGGTCAGGCATTAGGATAAGAGTCCCCATTCCTTTGGGAGCTGGAAGAAGTCCTTGCTTGCTAAGGTGGAAGTTACTCTTCTAATCTCTGGCAAGAGGAACTTGTGGCCCTTCACTAGTGTGTGACTGGGACCTATTGTAAAGGTCAAAGCTAGGTTCCTCAACCCCTGACCTCAAGCCACACCCCAGCTCACATGCCCCTTGTCTCCTATGAACAACTATAGAATATGAATTTTTTCAATAAATGAGCTGTCAGCCATCCCAATTCTCCCTCAGATCTTGTCAGTGCTCCTCAACCCCCAATTCTCTGCACATATTTTTAGGGACCCGAACCCCACCAACACACACACACACACACACACACACACACACACACACACACAGAGAGAGAGAGAGAGAGAGAGAGAGAGAGAGAGAGAGAGAGAGAGAAGCTGGTATTCAGCTCAAAACCAATGTCTCATGGATACTAAGGGGTGGCCATATTATTAAAGAATTTTGTCTGCAGTTGGATTTCTCCATCTTTAGAAGAGAGGGAGAGAGAGAGAACTGACAATGGTAACAATAAACTGAAAATGGAGGCAACGTTCTAGAGGGACTGCTGGCCAGGTGTGAAGGGAGTGGACTGGGAGTTCAGCACACAAGGCTTTGGGTGACATTTTACATTGTGGCTGCACCACAGCTTAGGTAGCACTTAGATAACACTTTGAAACAGAAAGCCTCTTTTGAAATGAAAGTCCGTTGGTTTACTCATTGTGTTCCTTCTTTGAAAATCCTATCAGGCTACCAGAACTATGATTCAGGTGAAGCTCACTCTCCAGCCAGTCAGTATCCCGAAAGGCAGTGGTGTCAGTCCTTTAATTCTAGAATCTTCCTTCACCCCCCAGGCCCTATCTGTCTCCCAGAACAGCTCGTGAGCTGTCACCAGCAGCCTGGTGTTGCGTGTAAGTGGCCAGAGCAAAGGAAATAAACGCTCAGGTCACTTCTCAGGAAGTAGAAGAACGTTAATTAGAGGGTCATGGCTGCCGCTATCAGCACCAGTGGGTGATGACCGGAAGTTTCTCTGAGGTCTTTCAGGAGCCTCGCTCTGGGGCTAAGGTGGAGAGAGGTTACAGAGATGGGCAGCCTTGAGTTTCATCCTTGTCAGCACGACCGGAAATAACACCTACAATTTGGGGACACCCGTGGTCACTAAGCAGAATAAGGAGAGAGGTCTGTCGCAGTCTTGGAATAGAGCTCACAGGACAAACTAGAGCAAGTCCTAGGCTGTCACCTGCTGTCACTCAGTCTCCTCGGCCTTCACTTTGAAAATTTCCGTCCCCTTAGCTTTCTCCCTGACACCAAAGGACAAGTCTCTCCTTGGTTCCTCGAAACAAACGCTCGTTGTTCACAGGGGAGCCTTGCCCAGTCCTGCTTTTGATCTCCCCACAGTGACCCCTGTAGATAAGACATTCTGTTCATTATTGTGTCTCTGGGTTCTTGTCCTGTGTCAGGCAGTTACTGTGTCCCACTTTTGTGTCATAGAGCCCTTCGGCTGCCAAGACAATTCTAATGACCCCTGCTTGAGTTTTAGGACAACAAGCGAATTTGGAAACCTTCCTCCCTGGGCTCAACTCCAGAACTTACTCTGTGACACAGTTTACTATGGGAAGATGGCCCTGGGGACTTCCTGTGGTCCACTGTCATTTTCCCTCATATGGCCAGGCCCTAACACAGTAAATGAACAGGCAGATTCTCAGCATTTCTTTCTCCTCACCTGATGCTTTCTCAGACCCAGTAGCATCCCGGGTGAGAAGATACCCTGCTCACAGAAGTATAGAACAACGGAGACCCTTTATATATGTTTAACCAATTAGGCTTTCACTATCCTGTGACTTGAAATCTTAGATTTTCTTTCTACCATGGGCAATGCTGATTAAGAACATGTGTTTGGAAACCCAAGGGTTGGCCTCACAGTGAAGAAAATGAGATTACCAAGGGCAGAGTCGATTCTTCCATTGGCATGGTCGCAGCCCCACCTTCCCAGCTCTGAGATCCTGTGTTAGGATACTCAGGTCTGGTTCTCACACTCAGCATTGTGGATGAGTCTGTTAGAAAACCTGCCCCTCTTTTTTCAGGTCTTCTCCATCCCATGTGCTCTATTGAGTCTACCGTCTGATGAGATCTACTCATTTAAATTTATTAGTCACAAATACAGCTAACCTCAAAAACATGGATGCCTCTCTCCCTTTGCTCAAGGCTTTTGTCATTGTTGTTTTGAGTTTGCATGTGTTCCTCACTTTCTCAGAAACCTCTTTTCACCTGATTCTGCGCAGTGTAGTTGAGATTTAATAGATAAGAACATAACAAGGGGAGGGGGTTGAGATCTTGCTCTTAGGTCTAACTACAGCAGGGGAGTGTCCAGGACACAACTCAGAATGATTCACCTCCTATAAAAGAAAGGAAAGTGACCATCACTGTACATCAGGGACTGTTCCAAGTGCTTTATAAAGATTAAGCCATTTAATCCTAGTTATTCTATAAGAAGGTGTTATAATTGCTCTCATTTTATGAATGGAAAATTGAGGTAGAAAAAATTAAGTAATTTCATAATAATTTACCTATGGCAGAGCCTGGACAGTTGCTACTTAATTACTGCTTTCTTCTCTTAGTATTTACTATTTTCTTCTATTATTTATTTTTTGTTTGAGAATTTCATATGTGAATACACTGTGTTTCCATCATTTTTATTTCCCCTCTTTTCTCTCCAACTCTTTCTGAGTCCTCCCAAAGACCCTATCTCAAATTCATGACCTGTTCTTCTATAATTTTACACACACACTAACTTCTGAGTCCAAGAAGTATAGCCCTCATTTGCATCTGTTTAGGGCTGATTCTTTAGAACTGGGCTCTCATTCTTGAATAAACAAAAGGAAGAAAGAACTGATTCTCTCTCCCGCAGCATCCATTGGCTGCCCATAGCTCTTCATCTAAGTGTGGAAACTTGTGAAATTTTCTTTTACTCATGTTTGGATATTAGTTGGTGTGGTCTTTGTAGGTCTTGCACAGGCAGCCGTATTGCTAAGAGCTCACAGAAGCAGCGTCATTGTCCTGTCCAGTCGGCACCCTCACACCGGGCCAATCTCCCTGCCCCTATTCCTTGTTCCTTGGGCTTTTGATTATTATTATTTTTTTTAAAGGAAGTGTCTCTACATGGTCTCAAACTCATGATCCTCCTACCTCAACCTACCAAGTGGTGAAATTGCAGATATATGCCATCATGGCTGACTTTATTTGCTTTCATTCTTAAGATCTGCATCTTCAGTATAACAGAATTCATTGCAATAAAGGAGTCTTTCAGGTTCAGTCTCACTCTGCAGCCACTATCAAGGAAAGCATGAACTTTGAGCCACACTGATCCGTGTTGTAAGAGTCCCTGGTGACCCTTACAATAGCTGAATCAGAGGTACAGAAAGAGAACCCAGCAGCTGGCCTACAAGCGCTGAAACCTAGAGTAGCCATACAGAATGGCCACCTATAGGCACTGTTCATGCATGATTCTTGTCATAGTCAGCTTCACATGTCAACCCTATAAAAGCATACAGTCACCTAAGAAGTGGGGACCTCAACTGAAGAGTTGACTCAATCAGATCAGCCTATGGCCGTGTTTGTGAGACGCTTTCTTAAATGTTTCTTGCTATAGGTAGTCCAGCCCACTGTGGGCAGTGCCATCCCTAGGCAGCTGAGCTGGGGCTATGCTCCATGGCTTTTGCTTCGGTTCTTGGCTCCAGGTTTCTATTTGAGTTCCTGCCCTGACTTCCCTCAGTGATAAAGTGTAGTGTGGAACTCTAAGCCAAAATAAACCCTTTCCTCCCCAAGTTGCCTTTGGTCCTGGTGTTTCTCACAGCCACAGAAAGCCAACTAGGACAACACTGTAGGCAGCTTCTCCCAAGACATGTTCCAATTCACTCATCCTACTGAGCTTCATGTCCCAGTTTTCACTGGAGTGCTCCTAGCTCTTATTTGCTTCTGCCTGGGAGCAGACATTCTTGGCTCCCACCCGCAGGCTGTCATGTATCCATGGGAGGTACTTCTGGAACACCGCCTTGCACGGTCAACACATGGTACTCGAGGAGGAACTTCCCTTCTTGTTCCGGGGAACAATCAGCTGTGTTTTCAAATGACCCAGTGCTCCATGCTCACGCCAATTGGTTAGGAAGGAAAGGCTTGTGGAGGTGAAAATCAAGTCTTTAATCCCTAGGCTGTTGGGACATCTGGTGATGTTGAATATTTAACCTGCCTCCTGTTTGAATGTAGGCTTCGGGCCACTGTCTCTAAAAAAGACGAGTGTACATCTTATTTTAAGAGATTATTGTTTCTTCTTTGGGATGTAGATACACACCAGTGTGTGCACACGTGGAGGCTGGAGAAGGACATCCAGTGTCTTCTTTACTCTTTTCTGCATCACTGACTTTAGACAGGACCATTCACTGACCTAGAAGCTTGCCATTTTCTGCTAGGCTGACTGGCTGGCAAGCTCCCAGGATCTGCCTGTCCCTTCCACCCTGCTCCAGTGTTGGGATTGCAGGTACATGCATCTGTGTCTGGACGTTTCTCTCGGTGTGGGCCCTCAATGCTTGCGCAGCCCTGCCTTCCAGCCCTGAAAGACTCTTGCGATAGGAGTTTCCATTCCTTGCTCCTCACACAACAGACATCTTTTTTTGTTTGCTGGACTAAATGCTGATCAGCTGTTCATCTGCCTTGGCTGCGTTAGCTCACAACATAAATATAAATTTCAGGATGTGGTGACTTTATCTTGACTGAGCTAAAGGGCAGCCTCTGTGGAGGTCAAGGGCACACCTCAAAGGAAAGCCCACTATGTCCTCAGCACTGAGTGATGCCGAGTTCCAGGAAGCACAGGAATGCATGGTGTTAGATCAGCTTATTGGTTGAGTTCTAAAGATTGAAACTACATGGATCTCGTGCCTCCCTCTTCTTGCTGTATTTGATAATGTTTAATTATTATGATAGAAATAATAATTCAAAATCTTCCCATTGCCAAGTTCCAAAGTCAAACAAACTCCCTACTGGGATCTTTACCCCAGCATTTCTAGGGCCATACCAGATGTTTCCTGCATGATTCTGAATATCTATTTGAGCAAACTTCAAGGAAAGTCATCTTACCGCCTTACCTTACATGCTTTACTATTCACAACAACAGCGTCAGTGTTCTGTGCTGCCTGAGCGAGGCAGGCCTGAGTCAGTATGCCTGTTGATTTCTCTAACATTCAGCTTGAAATCTATAAAGGAAATCAGCACCGGGGTAAAGTTTGCTCTCATGCTCAGAAATGCAGTTTGTGTTCTGATGTGTTCATGAGATCTTAATCTGAAGAGGTTTTTAAAATTATAATGCACAAACTACATTACTATTACTGTATTTGATTTTTTGCTTCAGAAAGTTTGCAAAGGTCTTCTGACCTAGGGTGGAGATCCAGACCATGTATGACATTTAGGGACCTGGAAGGACCCTGCTGGTTTCATTGGGGGTGGGAAAACCAGGCTCCTTGTTTGTAGGGTCTGAGGAGAGCATTGACAACCCACAGGCTTTCTGAACACCTTTGTGTTTCTCTCCGTGGTTCTGAGGCCTTGCTTTCAGAGAGAACATCATCACTCAGAAGAAGGACAAACTGACTTCTAATGTGATGAACTGTGGTCATCCTCGTATTTTTTGTTTTGGGGGTCTCAAGAGGCAGTCACCAAAGGTACAGATATGGGTATGGACATGGATTAAATTCATCCATTAAATGTGACATTTCCCAGCTCTGAGAAGTCAGAATAATCATTGTCACTCAGTTTATTTTCTAGAGGAAAAAAAGCCCATTTCCATGCCTTGGGAAATGCTGTATGCCCTTATTATGTGATGGGAATAATCTTTTTTTTTTTTTTTTCAGACAAGAGGGAACACAGATTGGTTTCACTTTTAACAAGATAGAGTCAAATGAGAAAGACAGAGTAACAAAGTGCAGGACAGTGTGATCGGGTCCCACCCTGAGAACACAGCATGCTAAGGTTGGGCATCATTCAAATGTTTCCCCCGAGTTCATGTGCTGGACACCTGCTTCGGTGTGCCAACACCAGGGTCTGTTGGCCTTTAAGAGCTGTAGTTCAGAAAGAAACCACTTCAAAGGGTAGGCCTTGGAAGGGATTATGGTATTGCTCATGGGACTCTCAGTAAGTTCTCTGAGAATTAGTTGTTACAGTCTCCAGCTTCCTGTCTCCCTGTGCCATCTCTCCGGCATGTTTTCCTATTATCAGGAAACCTGCTGTCTCCGTGCCCTCACCAGGGGTCAAACAGATCCCAGATTTTCAGTGTCCACCCCCAACTCAACCAAAAAGAGCTTTTTTTTTAATTAAAAATTTCTGCCTCCTCCCCGCCTCCCTTTTCCTTCCCCCTGCCCCCACTCCCCACGTACCACTCCTCTCCCCCTCCCTCACCAGTCCAAAGAGCAGTCAGGGTTCCCTGCCCTGTGGGCGGTCCAAGGTCCTCCCCCCTCCATCCAGGTCTAGGAAGGTGAACATCCAAACTGCCTAGGCTCCCACAAAGCCAGAACATGAAGTAGGATCAAAACCCAGTGCCATTGTTCTTGGCTTCTCAGCAGCCCTCATTGTCCACCATGTTCAGAGAGTCTGGTTTTATCCCATGCTTTTTAAGTCCCAGTTCAGCTGGCCTTGGTGAGCTCCTGTTAGATCAGCCTTACTGTCTCAGTGGATGGGTGCCCCCTTGCAGTCTTGACTTCTTTGCTCATGTTCTCCCTCCTTCTGCTCCTCATTTGGACCTTGGGAGCTCAGTCCAGTGCTCCAATGTGGGTCTCTGTCTCTATCTCCATCCATCACCAAATGAAGGTTCTATGGTAATATGCAAGATATTCATTAGTATGGCTATAGGATCGGGCCATTTTAGGCTCTCTCTCCTTAGCTGCCCAAGGAGCTAGTTGGGGACATCTCTCTGGACCCCTGGGAACCCCTCTAGAGTCAAGACTCTTGCCAACCCTAAAAATGGCTCCCATAATTAAGATATATACTTCCCTGTTCCCATATCCATCCTTCCTTTATCCCAACCATCCCATTTCCCCAAGCTCTCCCCATCCTCCCCTTCTCACTTTTCTCTCCCCATCTCCCCTTTCCCCACCCCACCCCACCCCCCAGTTCCCAATTTTTGCCCAGCAATCTTGTCTACTTCCAATATCCAGGAGGATAACTATATGTTTTTCTTTGGGTTCACCTTCTTATTTAGCTTCTCTAGGATCGCGAAATATAGGCTCAATGTCCTTTATTTATGGCTAAAAACCAATTATGAGTGAGTACATCCCATGTTCATCTTTTTGGGTCTGGGTTACCTCACTCAGAATGGTGTTTTCTATTTCCATCCATTTGCATGCAAAATTTAAGAAGTCATTGTTTTTTTTTACCGCTGAGTAGTACTCTAATGTGTATATATTCNCTTCTTACCAGAATTCTTATGTTCTGATCACCCCACCTATCCTTCCTGCCTGGTTACCGGCCAGTCAGCATTTTATTAAACCAATACAAGTGACAAATATTTACAAGGTACAAGATGATTGTCCCACAGTAAGTAACATCTTGTAAAAATCAGAAAACAAGTACTTCTTTCCAACATACAATGGCACAGAATACCATTCGCACTCCAAAGTAGAGAAATGGAGACATAGTGAGAGAAGATTGAACCAAGGCAAGACTGAATCATAGCAGGACAAACATCAAATCTCTGTCTCAGATGCACAGGGCTTCAGTTTCAAAGGGCTTAGATGTCTCTCTCCCTGCATCTTTTCATACATCTTTCTCTTTGGCTACTTCTACTCCCTATATTCAGCTAGCTCTTCATAGAAGATGTCATATAGTTTAGGCATCTCTATATCTTGTGGTATCAAAATGCAACTTAGGCTGTCTGCTGCCGCCTGTGTGCTGGTGTGCCTCCGCCTGCGCTGGTCTGCCCCCGCGTGGGCCTGCGCCAGTGCTCTGCCACCCCGCCTCGTTAATTAGCCTTTTAAAGTCTAGTTTTGTGAGTTCTTTATATATTTTGGAGATCAGACCTTTGTCTGTTGCAGGGATGGTGAAGATCTTCTACCAGTCAGTGGGTTGCCTTTCTGTCTTAGTGACAGTGTCCTTTGCTTTACAGAAGCTTCTCAGATTCAGGAGGTCCCATTTATTCAATGTTGCCCTTAATGTCTGTGCTGCTGGGGTTATATGTAGGACGTGGTCTCCTTTTTCTTTTCTCTTCTCCTGAGTCATATTTTCTCTGTGAGTTGCTGCTGTCCTGGAACTCACTCTGTAGACCAGGCTGGTCTCAAACTCACAGAGATCCTCCTACCTCTGCCTCCCGAGTGCTGGGATTTAAAGTGTGAGCTACCAAAAATGTATTATGTATTACCTGGTCTCAAAAATTCTGTTACAGCAATAGGAAATAGCTTACTACAGTATGTACTTGATGTAGGTGCTGAGACGGGCAAGCACCAGAGGGTAAAGATGGTCCTTTAGGACAGCAGCTTCCCTGTTGCTAGTACAAAGATCTCCCAGGCACTTTGGGTTTGGTAGATTTTTTATTTCTATCTAAGTCTTAATAACTTTGCTATAAAAATATCAAAAACATGGCAAGCTCTTTGTAGCAAACCTTACAGCAGCAGCAGCAACAACAACAACAAAAATCCCCAAAAAACCTCCCTAAAATTGAAGTCCTTCACCTCTGACATCAGCAACTTAAATCCTTTGCAGCTGTCTGTGTGTAATGGAACGTTCCATTCTTCCCTGACTTCAAGAGTGACAACAGCTCTGAGTGGCTCTCAGCTAAAGCTTTTACCAAGGAGCCACTAACAGACTTGCCCATCACTTCCCAAAAAGAACTCAGAAAGCTGTGTTAGCATCACAACAAAGATTTTTCAAAGTCCTCCGAATCACAAAATGTGTTTCTGTCTTTTCCTTTAGGTTTTTAAGCACATTTTCAATACCTAGCACTTTGAGAAATCTTCCTTAACTCTCTAGAGAAATGGCTCAGTAGTTAGAGGACCTGGGTTCAATTCCCAGCACCCATGTCACAGTTCACAACCATCTGCAAATCCACTTCCAGGGTATCTGATACTCTCTTCTGGCTTCTGTGAGCACTGCATCCATATGGAACGCATAAACACATGCATGCAGACAAAACACCAATACCCATAAAATAAAAATCAGCATTTAAAAAGTTGTCTTGGCTTTGAACATTTTGGTTCAAAAGGAACATTTTCAAATGAGAGGATAGTAAAAACTCTCTCTGTCCCAAGACAGATTTCCACTCTGGAAAATGAAAACACACAAACTAGATTTTTATGTGTGGGTTTGCTCAGTTAGAATCCCTCATGAAGTAGGTTGCTCAAAGGTCTGTCTATGACTGTGTTTCTTCCTCAGTGGCTCCACCCACACTGGACAATCAAGGGAGAGAAAGAATCCTTCCTGGGCTTAAAAGGTGCTCCTGAGACCATTCTCCTGAAAAACTGCATTTGTTTTGCTTTTCGAGAGTGGAAGAATTGAATGAGAACTTCACATCTTTTCTGCCCAGAAATTTTGAAGTTTATAATTTTTATAGCACATATGTATGCGAATAAATATAAGAATTATAACTATTCTATATGCAAATACATACACAGAGGATTGTAATGTGTGTTTGGTTTTCGAAACAAGATCTTATCATTGTAGCTCTGGCTCTGGTCTGGTACCCATTATACAAGCTAGGCTAGCCTTGACGTCACAGCAATTCTCCTGCCTCAATCTCTGGAGTACTGCTGTTACCATCACTCCCAAATGATTATTTTCTGTATAATTTTTGATCTTCTTTTGCCAGAGACCTCAGAACGTGAAGGATGACCACAAAACTTACTAACCAACCAGTTGATACGTAACAGGAACTGGCCAAACCAGGTATTATGCCCCAAGACAAAAGTACATGAATACAAATGGTGGTGGGAAAAGGTCACTGAGTGAAGTATCAGATTGCAACAGAGTTGTACAAAATCCAAGCATCCTTTCAGTCTGTGTGAGATAATTTGTTAATGCAACAAGACCTGGCTTGTTTGTTCACAAACTCTATCTAACAATTCTACCTAAGTCCTAGAGCTGTTGGAAATGTTGCCAATGGTACTATAAAGTATTAAGCATTGTGCCTACATGGGCACAGTCACTCGAGAGCAGTTTCCAGTGATATCAGTCACCAGTCACCTAGGGAGGGTGTTGCAGGAGAGAGTATGCAGTTTTTTTTTTCATTTTTTTTATTTTATTGAGAATAAGAAAAAAAAAGTTTCCGCCTCCTCCCAGCCTCCCATTTCCCTCCCCCTCCCCCACTCTTCTCCCCCTTCCCCCTCTCTTCTCCCCCTCCCCCCACTCCTCTCCCCCTCCCTCTCCTATCCTAAGAGCAGTCATGGTTCCCTGCCCTGTGGAAAGTCCAAGGTCCTCCCCCCTCCCTCCATGTCTAGGAAGGTGAACATCCAAAC
>NW_026068010.1:5353161-5395200 GCF_014885135.2 Alexandromys fortis
CTTTGCTGTGAATGAGTCTCTGGGTGTATCTTTTCAGTGTAGAAGCAGGGACTGTCCCGTTGAGCTGGAACTCCTCAGCACCCAAACATGGACTACCGTCCAGATGGAACTCCTCAGGACCGCTCTGGGTGGGTTGTGGATGCAAGCCTGATGTCTCTCCTGGTGCGGGGTTCGGATCTCCTTGCTGCTTGGGTGACTTGTAATCAAAGGACCTACCTAGCTCGCTGCAGGCAGGCTAGCGGGGACAAAGGAGCTAGCACCCTCCCGTTTGCCCTGCCGATTTGGATTCGGTCTTAGAGCCCGAACAGGCTGGGCTGGGAGATGTTATGTGGTCAAAGAGGGAAGGGAGTCAGACGGAGGGGGCGGGGAGGGTTGTGGATGCAAGCTGGGTGGGATAGGAAGAGAGAGGAAGTATCGGGCAGAGTAGCCCCTGAGGATGACCAGGAAGTGTGAGTATGCAGTTTTGGTGCATAAAATATGCTTATGAATGAGACTGTGGAAGTTATAGTTACAGTTCCCTATCTCCTACGATCCTGAAGTCTGGGATTAGTTTATCCATCACTGGTATGCAGGCCAATCCCCTGCAGCCGTGGTGCTGGTAAGAAGTGAGAGTACTCATGAATAGCAGCAGCCAGGGATCAGTGGGGATGAGCCAAGATGAAGGACGGTTGGACCCAAAGCCCATTGCGTGTGACTTCTCAAGAGAGACACCCTTATTTACCACCTTTGGAGTGTCACATACCCCAGCTTCTAGGACATATCCCTCCACCATGAACGTGATGGTGCCTGCTCAAATTGCCTATGATGTGACCTCAACTCAAACAGTGACTCTGAGGGACCGCCGGTATCTGAGAGGTGTGTGCTCACCTACAGTCATCTGATTATCCTGCCATGTCCAGTCCTGCTTCTTATTGAAAATGAGGTGAGGTTATAAACCAGGCGAGTGCCTAACTGACCAATTGATACCTCCACTCAGTTCTGGAATCCGGCAGTTGGCACATCACACAGAAGCCAGTGTAGAGTGGCAGCCCCATCCCATCCCTTCTGCACCTCCCAGGGTTGACCCAGTGCTCAACAGTAGACTCCAAACTGTTCCCAGTGTCACAACCTGTGGGACCTAACCTGTGGCAGCTGCCGTGCCGGTTCTGTAAATCTTGAGACAAACCATGTCTGCTTCACTGGGACCGTGATTCGCAGCCAAATTTTTCAGTGATTTCCAGGAAATGGAATATATATGTCAGGAACCTGCTATACATCATGGAGATTCTATAACCTAACATTTCTTTTGTTATTCACAGGTTCCGTAGCTCTCTGAATAGTCCCTGCTTTTTGAAGATTGCATCATCTTGAATTCCAGCTCTACCGCAGAGGCCAGCCATTGCAGGAAGGTTTATTTCTTCAGTGCATACGTCCTGCTGTTAGGACTGGAGCCTTTCTTGACTCTGTCCTCTACAGACACTGAAGTCAGTTTACTACAACACTGAACAAGTCACTTCTTAACCAGTGGTACATGCAATTCCAGTCACACCATCGCCATAGGCATAATATTTGATTTGCCAATTCTAGGTGGCCGTCTCACCAGTGCCCCCTTGGCACATTTGCACGCCCCTCACACTGATTTCCTTCTGAAACTGTGAACTCCTGGAAGGTAGATTGGTGTCTATGCCATGTGTTGGTCTCCATCTCTAAAACATAGTAGGCACTGAATTCTGTGATTTAGGGACCTGTTGGTGTTTGTTGACGGAGTACCATTCTATTGAAGAGGTTTTTGTTCCGCCCGGTCCTGCAGCCATAAAGTCCCAAAGAATCAGGCATGAACCAGGCTTTCAGTGTCTGTCGTTAGGCAGTGCCCACAAGACAGCTTGGGGAGAAAAGGGGGTTCCCATGTATTTGTTCATAACATCTGAATCAACCATGGAAATCACCAGGAAGGCAAACACTACAGACAGATCCTCCTTTGGATCACAGTCTGCTGTCCCCAGGCAAAGGCCGGTAGGAAATAGGTCTGCTAGGATGGTAAAATAATGTCCTTATATTGATCTCAATACCCCTTGTTAAGTGAGAATGTCTACCAAAAATATATGGTACCTCTTAGAGCTCAGACGAATAGCGTAAATGAAATTTTCTATCATGAGAAAATACCTTAGCAATTGAAACTTTGCCAGACACCCTCAAATGATACATGTTTACTTAGTGGTACTAACGTGGCAAATCGACTCCTTTCTTTAATCTTAATTTTTTTTTTTTTGGTTTGATTTTTGAGTCAGGGTTTCTCTGTGTAGACCTATCTGTCCTGGAATTCACTCTGTAGATCAGGCTAGCCTCAAACTCACAGAGATCTGCTTGCATTTGCCTCCTGAGTTCTGAGATTAAAGGCGTGTGTCACCACCACCAGGCTCATTTTAAATTTTATTTTGGAGTCTTCCATATGCTTTCCAGTATAAAATCCAGGAAGAATGTAAGATCAGGCTGAGTCTAAGCCTGGCATATGCTGGCGATATGTCCTTTCACAGTGCAGGCTGAGGCTGAGCGACGCTGGAGTTGCATGGGCCAATGGGTGCAAAGGCAAGTGACTGTCACAGTTGCTGCCGTCGAAGGACATAGCCTTACGCTCACACAGCTCTCCACAGCAGGCTCCAAAAGCTGCTCTGCAGATCCAATCACGTCTCCACAGAGCAGAGCGAGTGAACAGCCACTAGAGGAGACATCGGGTTCAGAAGAATGGACCCAGCCGGCTTCTTAAATAAAATATCCCAGTTCTTTGGCAAGAAATTAGAAAAGCAATTTGTCTTTTCTTCATGTAATTTGCTGTCTGACCACTCCCACTCCCTCTTCAGCTACCCAAACCAGATTCTTTATCCATGTTTTAAAGAGATATGCTTTAATAATATCTCTTATAGATGTAAATATCACCATTTTTAAGTTTCAGCACATTAATAAGGTTATTTATCCATTCTCACTAATTTTCAAAATTTTCTCATCCGGAAAGGAAACCCCATGTCCATTAACTGTCAGCCTCACCCATCGCTCCATTCAGGCCCTGGTCGCCACTCATATACTTGCTGTCTACAGCCATTTGTGTATGTTCTCTGAAGAAATTCTCAGCACAGTCTTCTGTCACTTTGTTAGATTATTTGTGCTTTTGTTGTTGAATTTTGGAGTTCTTTACATTGCTATAACATGCTTATACGTATAACATGTAATTGATAAATATATTTATATATACTATATATTGATATATAAAAACAATTTGCTATTTTTCCTTGTTATCTTTACTATTCTTGAAAATTTCCTTTGAAACACAAAATATTTCAATTCTGATAAATTCCAAGTTTAGTATTTTTTTTTTTTGAACTTTTGTCAATTTTAGCATCATAGCTAGGAAATCATTGCGTGGCACAACCCTCCTTCTAAAGATTATATGCTTTTACTTCTAACTTTTATTCTATGATTGATTAATGATTTATTGATTAATGGCTCACTGATTAACACAGAACACAAACTACACCCATTGTTTCACTGTTCTCCGTGTCTGAGTCACAGTTTACCAGGTGGGATCTTCAGACACACTTGTCTGCTCACGTCCCGAGGCTCTGTTGAATGGTGTGAAATCACTTCTTCCACAGAGCTTTCTCTACTCTCAGTTCCATGGCAGAGAAAGCCACAAGTGCAAATCCCAACTGTGTGCTTGACGCTCTCCACAACATGCTTTTTCCAACACAGCATTTCTCTATCTATTTATTTGCTCCCGATTTCAGGAAAGGAGAAATGATATTCAGGCATCACCACTGCCGCCGATTACGTTCTAGCCCATGGTAGCTTTAAGGATTTCTGGTAACTGAAGCACGGAGTTATAAAATCGAGTTGCTCAATCTAATATTTCTGTGTCGGTATAACAAATAAAAGGACTAGGAATGCCACCAATGGAAACGTACCTACATATTCAAGGCATAAATTTGTTTTGCACGAATTACCTGGAAAATCGCCTGTGCTTCCTTCCCGATCCTTTGCTTCAGCAAGCAATGGTCTTGCTACTGAATTCCTTCCTCTCTGTGATGGTTTCCTATTGAAAATGAGGACTGTTATTTATTTTCTTATCTCAACAGGCTGAGTGTGTAGGAAATGGGAGGCTGAACTGGGCAGGGAGAGTGTGCAGAGAGCCCAGAGCGTCAGTGATACAGATTTTCAGAGTTGTGGTGTACATGGTCTGACAAAATAAGACATTAGCATTTTTAAGCACAAAAAAGAAAAGACCTAAAATAAAAAAATAAGACCCCCACAACTTTGAGAACACTAAGCACAGAGAAGGGGTTTTCCACTTTACCTGTGAGGACAGTCTGGGAGGAAGCAGTTGGAACTCTATATGATCTCCTTCGTGTGCCTCTTGAAAACTGGTCACTCATTGTCTTGTCCCTAAGGGGAGGCTTTACAGAAGTGCTTGAAAACTCACGTTTTTCAGAAAGAAATTCCTTAGTCTCGCCTGTGAAAATGAGCCTATATCCATTTCACAGAAAGAAAATGTATGTATATTTAGCTAATCTCTAAGCAAGGTACTGGTGTCAAATGACCCACTTTAGGTCTGCCTTGGTAAAAGAAGCTCTGAGAGTCGGCTATGCAGGTTTCTTCAGGTCTCTGAATCTTCATCAGAGAATCTTCCTCTTACTGTATAGATGGCAACAGCACGTTCTGCATTGGGTGTCGGGCAAGTAACACCGCTGAAAATTGGTTGCCATGCAGAGTGAGAGACAGCACAGTGCTCAGCCATAAATGTGACATCTAAATCTCCCCAGGGCTCAGGGCTCTTCAAGGGACATTTATAAGAGCCAAAGGCAGTGGGTCCCTGCAAGGAAAGTGTTCTCTGGATGTGGCAGGACAGTTGCACACACAAACCTACAACAACTGTAACAGCAAACACAAGACCCACGCAAGCTCAAGACAGGTAGAAATCTCAGCATGGGGTGGGGGGAATCCACAAAACCCCTCTCTTAGCTGAGGAGCAACTGGGGATTGATAGCGCTGGGAGAGGGAGGGGCAGATTTCCTTACTGGTGTAACCTCTGGTGTGTCAGTCACACTCCAGGGCAGTTCATACCCAGGAGTAGTTGGGCAACACAGATTGGACTAGGTGGTTTTAAAAGAGAGAGGGAGAGAGAGAGAGAGAGAGAGAGAGAGAGAGAGAGAGAGAGAGAGGAGATGAAGTTAAGGAGAGGTAGAAGTGGCCGATGTTGAGAGAAGAGTGGTGAATTTGATCAATTATGTCATGTGAAATTCTCAGAATTAATAAAAATGTTATTTAGAAGAGAAAGCAAAAAATAGGAGGTGCATAGCAGGAAGCAGGGTCTGATAATTCTGTGACCTTTTGTTACATCATAGAAAGCTTCCTAGGTTGTGTACACTAAGCCTTAAAGTCTCTCAAAATCCTCAGCGGGTAAACAATTGTGAATGCCGCTGTCTATTCTGACACAGGGCAGTCAAAGGAGCAACGAAAGGAAAGCATTGCAATGAGTGAGTTTTTCAAGGTTCCCCAAGATTCCATAGTGCAAGAGCGTGTGCAGAAAGCAGGGGGGGTTGTTGTCATTTCCCAGCCTTAAAAGTGAGTGAGCTTGTGTTTTGTGTGTCGTTCCTCCTTCTCTATTGTTTAACATTTTACACATGCATACAGTGTATTTTGAGCAAATTCACTCCCCCTTCCCTCCCAGAAAATTCTTCCCCCACTGCCCCAACTTCCTGTGCTTTTTTTTTTTTTTTTTTTTTTTTAATCCACTGAGTCTGCTTTGTGGTGCCTGCGTGCACATAGGTGTAGGAACATCTCCTGGAGCACAGCTAGCCTCTTGCATTCTTTATTCCTGTAGAAAAGGAGATACTCCCTCCCCCACATAGCAGGACCTCAGATGAGGTGGGACTCTGTGCCTCCTTTCCCCATCCATGCTGAGACTTGATTGGCTTAAACTTGCACAAGCCTTGTGCATGTTATCACAACTGCTGTGAGTTCGTATGTGCAACTGCCCTATGGTGTGTGAGAAACACTACTTCATTGTCTCCATCCACTGTCTCTGGCTCTTACAATCTTTCTAACCCACTTCCCTCATGCCCCACCCCCAAACCTCCCTCCCACCCCCAAACCTCCCTCCCACCCCCAGCTTCTGCAATGAGCCCTAAGCCTTGGGAGGACAGGTGATATATGAATGTCCTGTTTAGGCCTGGCTGAGTGACCTTGTTTTGAAAAGGACAGCTCCTACAGGCAAGCATGGTGATTTAGATTTGCTCGTGTTCCCAACTGCTGAGAACTTCCTAGTATTTAAGTTCATATTTTCTGTTTCAAAACATCAAGTTCCGTTGGTTTAGTCAATATTTATTCAGCATTTATCTTGTTTAATGTCACAGTAACTCTTTTATTTGGCTTTACTTTTATTTGGGGGGGGGGGGAAGCCCGTCACCCTTGGGTGCCACAGTTTCTTTTCTCGGCTGCTTCTTTCTTTGTTTAAGAATACTGGAGTACAAGAGGTTGTGTCTCGCTACCCTTTCGGCCCTGGCTGCCCTTATTTTCTGTTATCCAAGGAACAAACCATCAAAAATTAATGCTAAGATGACAGATATCTCAGCGATTCAAGTCAGTAGCAGCAATAATAAATTTTCCGTGGACTTTATACATTTGTAAGTGTGAATTATTCATGAGGTGCCATTTGGGGTAAAAGTCAGCTCAATGACAAATTTGAGCCAGCACCAGAACAAATTGCTAAAGGAAGCTGCGAGAGTGTAGCGCTTCAGAATTTAGTTGTGCTCTTCAAAAAATGCCCTCGCTTCTTTAGGCTTGAATTCAAATTCTTCAAGTTTGTAAGTTAACATTTCAGAGCGTACCAATTATCTTTTAAACCGGCATTGATCTTCATGTTGAATTATTAAACCCGGAAGCTACTAGAGATTTGCTGAGAAAGAATGATGTTTTGTACCAGAATTAGTTAACTTTTCTTTCCCATGCCCTAAGCAGGGAGGCAGACAGAAAGCACAAAGCTATTATTACCCACTGAGACTGCCGGGCACACATTCAGCAACTCTCCAGGACAGTGAGCCATATGGGAATGTTTCTTTGGCCACTGGAGCAAAGAGGTGACAGTCACTCCTGCTGTCCTTGAGACACTATCTGCTTGAGAACTCAAATGACCTTGGAAGTAGTGTGGCCAGCAAAGCCTCCAGAACTCTCATTTGTCTCTAAGCTGCAACATCCTGCATAAACCTGGCTTTGACCCAGATACCCAAAGTGAAGGATGCTGGGGAAAGCTGCATTTGAAGATGTGGGGGTGAGCACAGTTGCTCTGAGTTCACGTGCGCAACAGCTCTGCCCTGTCCATTCACCACTCTCTCCCCATCCTCCCGCTCTTGCATTCTTTTCACCCTCTCTTCCACGATGTTCTCGAGTGCTGGGCAGGGGTGGGAGGTTGGATGGGGTGATATAGATGTCCCAACTATGGTTGACCACTGACAATTGATTGTTCTCAGCATTTTGAACTGCTGTGTCCCTGTATTAACAGTAGCCCTGTATCGTGAGGAATAAGGACTTTACCTGACCAAGGTTGGGAGTAGCACAGATCACAGATCTATGGGTATAAACATAAATATTTAGAAAGAAGTTTGATAACATGACTGTTTAACAAAACAACTTGCATAGTTTTGACTGTGTTTATAATACCAGGCCTGAATTCCCTCCTGTGAATCAGGCCTCAAACACAATCAAGAGTGTAGTTGGTTTCCCCGCCAACAGTCTTGCCACTCTTGTACCAGTGTGCATATCTTGCCACACACATGTGCATATGGGCAGCACTAACTGGGCTTAGTGGGCTATAAAATAAAATAGAAGGATAGGAATCTAAAAGAGATGTTTTGGGGAGATTGGGAGGCTGGAAGCAGGAAATAGGTAATGGATGTGACTAAGACAAATGGATAAAAAATTATAAAATCAAGAGAGGATTCAAAGTCATCTTTCTTAATTACATGGTGAGATGGAGGTCAGCCTGGACTGCATAAGACCCTGTCTTAGAAAAACCAACCAAACAAAAATTATAAATATATACATAGGTATTATGTTTTTAAATTATTCATGAAGTGAGCAAGATTTTTATGAAAAAGAAACAAGAGGAAGATGGGGAAGCCACAGCCATTGAAGTCTTGCAAACTGGGACTCCCTTTCTGAGTAGTTCTTGAGGCAACAAATCTTTCCAGATGTCCACAATGAAAATGGTCAGAGATGCAGGAGGAAGGAATTCTGCAGTGAACTGTAGACAACTCTCACTGAGTGGTGAGCACGTTGGGGGGTGGGGCAGAAATGCAAATAATAGAGGAAATGCAAATAGGTGCAAAAGAGGGGACAGTAGAGGCAGCGAGGTACTTTCCTGCCAGGAGCTCCAGTTGAGGAAACACATTCTGGAATACTCGGAGTCACAGTTAGGGAAGGGGAGTGGATTGACACAAGACCTTCTCGGTTGAAGGGAGCACCTGCACTAAAAGCTTCAAATAAGCCGGCATCACACCACCAAAGCCAGCATCACACCACCAAAGCCGGCATCTTTTCCCAGGTCCTTTATTTCAGAGTTTGCATATTATTGATCCAGAAAAAAATGACTTTGAAATACAATTTCTCTAGAGCTCTTGTAACCTGTCACATCACTGAAGGTATTTGTCAGCTGTAGAAGTTCTCTGGTAGAGTTTTTGGGGTCACTTATGTACACTGTCATATCACCTGCAATTAATGAAAGTTTGACTTCTTCCTTTCCAATAGGAATCCCCTTGATTTCCTTTTGTTGCATTATTGCTCTTGCTAGAACTTCAAGTGCTATGTTGAATAGACATGGAGAGAGTGGACAGCCTTGTCTTGTGCCTCATTTAAGTGGAATCACTTTGTGTTTCTCTTCATTTAATTTTGTGGTGGCTGTTGGCTTCCTGTGTATTGCTTTTTATTATAGTTAGATATGTTCCTTATATTCCTGATTTCTCCAAGACCTTTATCATGAAGGGCCATTGGATTTTGTCAAATGCTTTTTCAGCATCTAATAAAATGATTTTTTTCAGTTTATTTGTATGATGGATTACATTGATAGATTTTTGTATGTTGAACCAGCCCTGCATCTCTGGGATGAAGCCGACTTGATCATGGTGGTTGATTTTTTTTTTTATGTGTTCTTGGATTTGGCTTGCCAGTATTTTATTGAGTATTTTTGCATCGATGTTCATGAGTGAGATTGGTCTGTAATTCTCTTTCTTGGTTGAGTCTTTGTGTGGTTTTGCAATAGAGGAGAGGGGACCCAAACTTGACTTGCCCTGTAGTCAGACTGATGAATATCTTAAATATTATCATTAAACCTTTATCCAGCAACTGATGGAAACAGAGGCAGAGACCCACATTGGACACTGGACTGAGCTCCCAAAGTCCAGTTGAAGAGTGGGAAGAATGAGAATATGAGCAAAGAGGTAAAGGCCATGATGGGTAAACCCACTGAAACAGTCTACCTGAGCTAATGGGAGCTCACCAGCTCTAGCTGGACTGGGAAGGAACAAGCATGGGGCCAGACTAGTCTCTCTGAATGTGGTTGACAGTTGTATGGCTCTGGCAGACTGAGGGGCCACTGGCAATGGTACCAGGACTTATCCTTATTGCATGTAATGGCTTTTTGTAAACCTATTCTTTTTGGATGGATACCTTGCTCAGCTTAGATATAGTAGGGAGGTCCTTGGACCTTCCCTAAAGTGATGTGCCTTACCCTCCTTGAGGCTTGGAAGGGGGAGGGGAGGGAGGGTATGTGGAGGGAATGGGAGGAGAGGAGGGAGTGGGAACTTGGATATAATGAAAAAAGACAGTTTGTTTTCTTTTTTTAAATAAATAAATAGCTGGGCGGTGGTGGCGCACCTCTTTATTCCCAGCACTCAGGAGGCAAAGGCAGGTGGATCTCTGTGAGTTCAAGGCCAACCTGGTCTACAAGAGCTAGTTCCAGGACAGGCTCCAAAGCTACAGAGAAACCCTGTCTCAAAAAAAAAATGAAACAAAATAAATAAACTAATTAATTAACAAAAAGAAATAGGATTTCTCAGACTGTCACAGGATGGCCTTTCTAGTAGGACCTTCTGGCCTCTGAAGGCACCAGGCATGCATGGGGCACACATACATACAGGCCGACAAAGCATCTCTATACATCTAATAAAAATAAATAAACCTTTTTAAAAAGTGGCAGGAGGTGGAAACAAGACTTTCATCCGAGAGAATGGTAGAACAGTAGAAGAGAAGATGGCTGTGCTCTCATTGTTAATCATTGCACCATTCTAAGTGAAATCCCAACGGGGCACCTCAAGACACGGAGCAAAATGACTTAAAGAGTACCAGCCCCAGCTCTGTAAGGAGAGGCTGCAGAGGAACAATCGCTCAGACACCACTGGGGGATGTGGAAAGGGCACAGCCCGTGTGGGCAATTGCTCACAGGCTCCTCATGAAATTGAGCACGCCCACGCCAAACCTACTCAGTAGTGCCACCGCTCTACACTTATTCCAGAGATAGAAAAAAACCCAGAACGTTCACATCAACTCGCAGAGGAGAATATCAATGGTATCTTTATTCATAGCATCCCCAAACTGGAAAATTTGCAAATGTCTTTCGGTAAGTGAGGGACTAAAGAAAGCATGCCATACCCACACCATGGAACATTACTGGGCAATAAAAAGGAGACTACAGGCAATGTGGTACTGATATATACAGGGCAGTAGGCAGATGAATGTCCTCATAAAAATATGTATATTCCATTATACAGTTCATGTTTCTTTTTCAAATATAGGTAAAGGAAATGGATGTTAAAATGGGGAGATGATCCTGTATAATCTGGAGAAAGCCAGTCTAATGACAATGAAGGCTTAAAAGAGATTGTTTTCTCTTGCTGGAGTTGTTAGCAGTTGGGACATGAAAAGCCAAAGGCTCCCAAACATTGAGGGGCTGTACCTACTGCTGCTGGAGGTAGGTCACCTTGAGCCTAGGGATGATGCACTCAGAGCCTCACCCAGTGTAAAGATTATTCCACTACTGCAAGACACTGAACCTCACCAAGGGCCCCAGTGAGCTTGGAAGAAGTTTCACCAGCAAAGCCTGTGAAAGGTTGATTTAGGCCTTGAGACATTCTAAGCGGATAGCCCGGTTGAGCTACTCTGTAGCCAGGATAAATCTGTTTATTTCATTTGGCAGGAAAATAATGCATACAGCATCTGGATGGATCCCAAGAGAAGTGTGCCAAGGAGGAAGAAAATGTCTCAAAAGGTTATATACTGAATGATTCCTTTTATATGATGTTCTTCAAATAACAAAATTACACGAACGGAAGGCAGATTAATGGCCGCTGGAGGCTGCGGGGGTTGGGGAGGGGGAGGATTGGCGGCATAATGAATCCCTGTGTTGAGGGAATTATTCTTTCACTTGACTGCAGTGTGGCCTCATAAGTCCACATGTGACAAAACTGCGCACGAGTGAATGTGTCCACACACCTTTGTACATACACATGTTCACAAGTGCTCACCAACGACTGTGGGATTTCAATTTTTCCAATAATTCCAGGCACTTGGGAGGCAGGGTAGATTTTTGCAAGTTCAAGGCCAGCCTGGTCTACATAGCAAGTTCTAAACCAGACTGGTTCAAAACAGTGACTAATTTCATGTTGATCAGAGAGACATCAAGAATGTCCTCATACTGAGAGTTTACAAGACCAGGATCCAGTATTCAAAACTGTTGTAGCTGGAGGTCAAGATATGCAATGAAGAATAGCTGTATTAGGGGCTGGAGAGATGGCTCAGTAGCTAAGAATGCTGCACCCCTGTTTAATACCCAGCTGTCAATGACACACCCGGGAAGAGGGAACCTCAACTGCGGAATTGCCTCCATCACATGGGTCTGTGGGTGGTCTGTGAGGCATTTTCTTGTTGTTTATTAATGTAGAAGGGCCCAGTGCACTGAACACTGCCACTCCAGGACAGGCAGCCCTGGGATATATATATAAGAAAGTGGATTGTGCAAGCCATGGGGAGCAAGCCAGTGAGCAGCAAACCTCTGTTGTCTCCACTGCAATTCTTGCCTCCAGGGTCTTGCTTGAGTTCCTGCCCTGGCTTCTCTGGATGATGGACTCTAAGCTGTAAGATGAAATAAACTCTTTTCTCTCCACGTTGTGTTTGGTTAGAGTGTCTTATCACAGCAACAGAAAACAAACAAAAGCATGGGCTTGTTTTAATATTTATCTAAATACTAACTTTGGCGCATGCATTATTTCATGTATTCAGTCCATTAGGTGGAAACATTGCTCTTTACCTTGTCGAAGAATACATTAATTAGGCCCTCAAATAATGATGTTGGCTTGCAATGCGTGTAGACATTGCAGGTTGTATTTGTAAGAACTACGTATGCAAACCAAGTCTCCTAATCAATTTACTTAGAACATAGCATTGAGGTCACATTACATTAGCAAGGGGAAATGGAAAGTAGATTTAATTAACTTGATAATGTAAAGTAGAGTAAACAAATGCTGCTTCAATTATCTGATTCCTTGAGATGAGACACCAGGGGTGTGAATGACCTGAATTACATTATTGCACTGTTACGAATTCTCCATTGCTAACGTAGACAAACTCTGATGAGGGAGCCAAATTGTCACATGAAAGAATTTTTCTATCAATCCCTTGTCCTGCTCCCTATGTACCTGTCATCTTTCAATCTCCTTGTCCATCATTATGTCTATTTGAGCACAGCATGGCTGAGGAGTCCACACTGGACTGAATCAGGCTGAACAGTTTCACAATTCTTAGAAAGGTTTTATTGTTGCTCGCTTGTTTACGACGGGAATGACTCCAGACTCCCCAGTTTGATAGTTTGGAAAATCTTAGAAAATATTTGATGGTAAATACACAGAACCAACTGTTTGCTGAGAGGCTTGACCATATAATCCTCCCTCAGTACCCCTGAGGGATTGCTTCCAGGACGGTACAGCTGTGAAATTATTTAGATGTCCAAGTCCTTTGTGTAAAGTAGATGCATAGATTCTGTACACACCCTGCTGAACACTTTAAATCACCTCCGGATTGCTTGTGTGTGTGCGAGCACAAGTATGATGTATGTGCATACATGCACGTGTGTGTGTGTGCGCGTGCGCACGTGTGTGTAGAGGTGGGTATGGTTGCCTATGCATGTGCTTGTGAAGGCCAGAGGTCAACATGGGATGTCTTCTTCCACCATCCCTGCTTTACTTTTGTTCTGAGACGGAGTCTCTCCGTGAGTCTGCACTTTGTCATCTTGGCTAGTCTAGTAGGCAAGCTAGCTGGTAAGCATCTGGAACTTTGTCTCTGCTCTCCCAGTACAGGGTGGGTTACAGACTGAGCCACCACGCCCAGATTTCACAAGAGTGCTGGGGATACACTCAGGTCTTCATGCTTACACAGTGAGTGTGCTTACCCACATCATTGCCCAGCTCCCACAGAATAAAATAGAAATGCAATATGTTGCTTAGTGAATAAGGACGAGGGGCTAGCCTGGACATGCCCAGTACAGACGTACAGTTTTGGTCTTTCGAGTATATTAAACCTGCTGTTGGTCGCATCTCCAGAGATGGACCCTTGGGTGCAGAAAGATGACGCACATCCCAGAAGAAATTCTTCTGCATCTGGGAAAATTCCTTTTTATTTCTCAAGGGCTTTTGCATTGGACATTCTACAGCTGCTGGATTTTAATGGGTTTATATATATATATATATATATATATATATATATATATATATATATATATATATATATATATTAGTGAAAGCTATATGGCAGTCCTGAGGCCTGGGTGGGGCTGCCTACTTGTAAATGTATAACTCATTTCCAAATCTGCATTTTCCAAGCAAGCACCTATATGGTTATTTCGTATTTGTATTTTAATAACTAAAGCTTGCCTGAGGATCAGAAAAGTAAACCAGCCACACTGGTCAGCCTTACAGACCAGGCAGGCAGCAATGACACACACCTTTAATCCCAGTAAACACACTATCTTGCCATAGAAACCAGGTGGTACTGGTTTATGTCCTTAATCCCAGAACTAGAGAGGGTTATAAAATGAAAGGAGACAGCTTTCCCTCTTTGTCTCATTCTTACATTTCCTGGAGGCAGGATCACCATTTCCGGACTGAGGTCGAGGTAAGAGCCAGTGGCTGTCTGCTTTGCTTTTCTGGTCTTCAGGTTGAACCCCAATATCTGTCTTTGAGTTTTTATTAATTGTGCTTCAAGCACACTTGTGAGTGAGGTTCTGGGGTGTGTAGTTTGTTGTTGGTGTTCGTTTATTTTTCAAGACAGGGTTTCTCTGTTTAGCTTTGGAGTCTGGCCTGGAACTCGCTTTGTAGACCAGGGTGGCCTCGAACTCACACGCCTCTGCTTCCCCAGTGCTGGGATTAAGGACGTGCTCTACCACCGGCCCGACAGGGATGTGTACTTTTACGGGAGCCCGCCTTCTTGCTTTCCCGTCAGAGTCCAGGCTCTCTTTGCACGGGGCAAGGAGGTGTGAAGGAGACTCCAGCTCCTGACTATGACTTGACACTAGACATGGCTGTTGCAATTCTCTCCTGTCCTCTGCATTCTAAGCAGCTGGAGGAGCATCTGTGTCCCCAACAACTCCCCAGACACTTCAGTCCCCTGCCTCAGAGCCTGGGTATCCCCTCCCTGCAGAACGCTCAAACCCAGAGGGAGTTTCGCTGATGACTAACTAACTTGAAGACTAAATCCTGTCTGCAGACAGGGGAGCAGTCTCCCTCGCATCCTTTACTTCTAGCATATTCTTACGCTCCTATTCTTTAAAACGACTTCCCCAGAACCACCCACATAAGGAAGAGGCACCCCCCCCCCCCCCCCCCCCCCTTAGCTTTTCCTATCTGGCAGAATGACAGCATTATGAACACGGACACACACAAACTTCTGCCTTGGTGTCTTTGGCACGGGCTTAATTAACACTTTACATCAAACCTAAGTAAGGCTGGCCTCGGAGGTCAGGGTGGTGGTTAGTTTAGCATCAATGCAACAGCGCCACCTGCTGGTGCATTTCAGGGACAACGTACCACCAAGAACATACAAGATGGGTTAATGTCAAGATTAAGACAATAAATTAGTGATTCTTGTCTCAGCAATCACCCGGAAAATTGAGTCTGAGTTCCTGACAAGTTTCTAGGGATAAAAAGTAGCAAGCCTGGAGCATTTGGGTACTAGCTGGGAGTGGCCCTGTGGAGTCTTTAGCCTAGACAGCCCTGGTTTAGCAGTATGCTAAGAAGTATGTTAACTTCAGGTTGTAATAAGAGGATTTTCTTCTATTTCTTCAGCATTCATGTAGACAGACCTTAGAGTACATGCCCACAGTGCAAGGGCAATAACGTTGTAAGCCTATGGAAATGAAGGCACGTCATCCTGAATGACTCACGGTCGCTCTGGAGAAATGACCACTTTAGCAGCATGCTTTGGCTGGGACCATTTTTAGAACAAATTTTAGAAGACATTTTGCACTCCAGTTAAGTCATTAGTCATGAAGGGTGCACTACAACTTCAGAGGCAGAGGAAATGTCCAAGTGCCGATCATAAACAGGGTGGGGCAGCCAGAAATGTCCGATGAGGAATGTGCTATTTCATATCAGTGTGAAGAAAACGCTACTCTGTCCTCCAAAGAAAGGCAGTATCAAAGGCTCCAGGCTTCTCGCCTGCTGGGGAATCTCTTGAGTTCGTTTCCTGATCACTGTTCACATATGAACCCATAGAGACAGCGATAGCATGTACAAGACCTGCAGAGAGTCAAATTAGACAAAATCCCAGCCCTGAGAAGAGCAACAAAAAGTCCCGACCCCACCAAGAAGCTACTTACAACTGACACCTTCTGGGAAAGGGAAAAGCAGTTTTCTCTAATGGAGTGTCACTGGGGATATCACCCACGCTCCAGGACAGGCCTCTTGCCTGGGAGTAGTTGGTCAACATAAAATGGACTCCGTGTGTGTGTGTGTGTGTGTGTGTGTGCGTGCGCGCGCGCGCGCGATTTTGTCTTGCATTGGTACTTTGTCTTATTGAATTTTTTAACTGGTTTGTTTTGATTTTCATTTTTGTCGCTTTTCCCATTTTTATTTTATTTTATTTTTTATTTTGCTTCTTTATTTTTAGAAAGTGAGAAAGGGAATGAAGTTTGGTGGGTAGGGAGGTGAGAAGGATCTGGGAGGAATTAGAGGGGAATGAACATGATCAAAATACACTGCATGAAAAAATTAGTAAAACTTAAAAGAAAATGAGTGAGTCTAGTGAGTGCTAGCAAAAACTCCAAATCGCTTGCTATGATACTTAAAGGCCAACATTTTAGAAAAGAGTATTCCTGAAAGATCAAACACAATTTAGTGTCGTGCAAGTTTTCGTAATGCGTACTGGGTTGTGAAGTTTTGAGCTGCGGCTGGAGGCAGACACATGTAGGGCTGGCACCCACATCTGTAAACACAAGCTCAGACCACAATCCCGGGAGGTTTTTACCTGTTGGGTCAACGCGGTAAAACATGAGTCCAGTCCCTGCCCACAGAGAGGCTGGAGCTGTGCAGAGAAACCACAATAAACATGTGGCCGTATCTCAATACGATAAAAACAATGAAAATAAAAACAGTCACAGGCACTTCCACGCGGGAGACGCCACCATTTGTCAAATGCAGCGCAAATATGTCTTCTTTTACAGGCTCTAGTTCACCGTCCAATCCTGGGGACCCTTGGACATCCGTGCCACAAGATCCACCAAAAGGACAGGCCGTCCTCACTCTCAATGTAAATTATTGTGGAAAATGAGTCCCTCATATAAAGTTCTACAGCTTAAAGTGCAGATTTCAAATCGGCCATGGGTCCATGGCAAAGCTCCACGGACCACACACTGAAAATCTTTCTGTGGAAGAATAGGCTTCTTGTTCTCAGAAGAAAGATGGAGAAAGTTCTGGGACACACCCAGCCGCGGTATCAATAATTTCCAAAAGGCTTTCCCGGAAAAATGGTGCCGGCTTGGCGGGCCGAGACGGCGTGAGACAGACTCCACCCTTGATGCCAGCCCTTGGCCCCAAGGATGCATAATGTAACCAACTTACTTCCTGGCGTCCCTTCTGTTAAAAACTTAAGGTCCGGTAGTGCAGGCGCTACAGGACCGGTTCCGTGAGCCAGGAACCAGGCTCGAGACTTAAAATCACACACATATAGACAAACACACAGAGGCAGAGAGACACAGAAACATGGGTCCCTCTTGATACCTGGGTGCCAAGTTTATTGTGCTCAGGGGAAGCTTATATAGGGCTCTGGCCACGCCCCGGCTCTCAGGAGGCTCTTTGAGCTGCAGATCCAGCAGCCTGCCATCAAGGTCTCGTGCTCAGAGCAGCTGCAGGCTGCTCATAGCAGAGAAAAAACAAGTTGTTTTATTAAGAGCAGCTGCAAACAGGAAAAACAAGCGGCTCGCAGGGAATTCAGGGTATGGGGGTCCATAGCCCCCAACAGCTCCCAACACCCTTCCTCTAGTTCACACTCAAATGCCAGCCTTGTCTTTCCAACTTGGTTTGGGTTGGCGCAGCTCACCACTGCCCCAAGCAAAAGCTGGATCCATTAGAGAAGGAGCTTGTCTTGTTTGGATGAAAGGCACAGTGCCAGGCTGAGGTGATCTCATCAATCACCCTCGATTTAAAGAGGTTGACTCCATTAGGGGCCGCGCCTGAAGAGCCCTTTCGGATGAAAGTCAAGCACCATCAGCTGGCCTGTAAGGAGACACTTCCAATCATGCTAACGGGTGCCTTCGCGCCGGGGGAGGCAGGAACTGAAAACAAACAATGAGCAATTGGTAAATGGTGGTGATCTCCATCAGTTTGAACCCAGGCACCTGCTCTGGCTTACAATTGCGGTTGGCGTTGGGGACCTTAGCGCCATTTGAGATGTTGGAACTGATGTTGCTGATTGGGTTCAATTTGACTTCAAGGGCAGCTGAGTTAAATTGTGCTTTTAAAAGTCAAGGCTGTGGAAAGAAGAGTCTCTGGGCATTGGTATATCAGTCTAATGCCTGGGTAAACATTTCTAACGAGGCAAATTGTAGAATGCATTGCCCAGCCATCTACATAACACACTGGCCAATCCTTCTGGCCATCCCAGTCCTCTTCCTCCTGTCCTCCCCAGGGCCTTTGGGATCTGGTGTGTCCCTCTAGCTTTGCTGAACACCCTAGTTTGTTGTATGCTTGACAATTATGCATTCATAGTGTGACATTATTTTGATACAGAACAGTCAACTTTGCCATTTTAGAAATCTCTCTTTTTTAAAAAAAGATTACTTTTATGTGTATGATTATTTTGCTTGCTTGTATGTCTATGTACCACATGCATGCAGTGCTCACAGAGGCAAGAAGAGGGCATCAGATCCCCTGGAATTTTCAAATAGCTGTGAGTCACCATGTGGGTGCTGGAAGTGAAACCTGGGACCTCTGGAAGAGCAGCCAGTGTTTTAACCACTGAGCCAACTCTCCAGCTCCCTCATTTTGCTTTTCAATTAAACCTTTAAAGCAATGTCTACACTAGCACATTAGTCTTAAATTGTGCAATATTACATTGTTTACTCCTTTGGGTTTTGTTCCAGTGAGATTTTTTTTTTTTTTTTGCAAAAGTCAAATCACCACAGTGACACCCTGTAAAACTAAAGTCTTAAAGCTGTAAAGACGTGATAGCTCTCTCTCCCACGGTATTGAAGAGTTAGTGGCAGCCAGGAGAGCATGCCGTTATCAATGGTGAGTGGCAGGAGTACAGCATTTACACACTGTTGTTTCTGCAAGCAGACCTGAGAGCACTTGCGAGTGTTTATAAACCTGTCCCCCACACAGGCATGGGAGAGAGTTTGTCAGTGTAACATGCTTGGGAGTGGGGTCTCTCTACTTGATGAAACACCTCTATCACATTGCCTGTAGGCATGTCTGTGAGGGCATTTGCTTGGCTGTGGATTGACACAGGTGGCTCCAGCCCTCTCTGGGTGGTGTCACTCTTGGGCGGGTGGTCCTAGGAGTTCTAAGAAAGGGAACTGCATGTGAACCTGAAAGTAGCCAGGACATGGTGTTTCTCTGTGACCTCTGCTTCAGTTTATGCCTCCAGTCTCCTGCCTTGGTTTCCCTCAACTATGGACTATGTGTGGAAGTGAGTAGAAGTTGAAATAAACCCTTTCTGGGTAGACACGGGAGCAGAGAAATATATATCCTAATTAAGGGAGCCACCTTAGGGTTGGCAAGAGACTTGACTCTAGAGGGGCTCGCAGATGTCCAGGGAGATGTCCCCAGGTAGTACCTTGGGCAACTGAGGAGAGAGAACCTGAAACGACCCTATCCTATAGCCATACTGATGAATATCTTGCATATCACCTTAGAACCTCCATCTGGCGATGGATCGAGATAGAGATAGAGACCCAAATAGGAGCACCAGACTGAGCTCTTAAGATCCAAATGAGGAGCAGAAGGAGGGAGAACATGAGCAAGGAAGTCAGGACTACGAGGGGTGCATCCACCCACTGTGACAGTGGAACTGATCTATTGGGAGCTCACCAAGGCCAGCAGGACTGGGACTGAATAAGCATGGGATGAAACCAGACTTTCTGAACATGACGGACAATGAAGGCTGATGAGAAGCCAAGGACAATGGCACTAGGTTTCAATCCTAATACATGAACTGGCTTTGTGGGAGCCTAACCTGTTTGGATGCTCACCCTCCTGGACCTGGATAGAAGTGGGAGGACCTTGGACTTCCCGCAGTGCAGGGAATCTGGACTGCTCTTCATTCTCCAGAGGGAGGAGGAATGGAGTGGGGGGGAGGGGGGAGGGGGAAAGGAGTGGACGGAGGGGGCAATGTGTGGGAGGAGGGGGAGGGAAATAGGAAATGGGGAGGAGGCAGAAATTTTTTTTTCAACAACTAAAAAAAATAAAGAAAAAAAAAAAAGAAATAAACCCTTTGTTCTCCCAAGTTGGTTTTGGTCAGCACGGGAACAGAGTAGCAAACTAATTTTATCTGTATCTATCTATATCATCTAAATGTATATAGATATATTTGTAAGTATCTATCTCTATTATATATCTATGTTATATAGAGAGATCAACTTTTTTTTAGAAAGATCACAGTGCACACATCTGTTATTACTGAAATGCAGTGCCACAAATGAGTTAGATTTCAATAAATTTTTCTGTTTAGAATAGTAGAAGCCAAGGTCATCAAATATTCCAAAGAGCAAAACATAGGACACAGAAGAGAACTCTAATAGAAATCCAAACTTCCTTTCTCATAAAGTTTCGGAGCTTGTGTAAGGCACAAGGAAAGGGAATGTGCTGGCAAACAGGCTGACGTGGAGCCCTGATGACACGGGGAAATGAAAAGCCTCAGGAAGGTGGTGGTGGAGGCTTGCCTAATGTATGTAAGTGAAGCTCCGAGTCCAGTGCCCAGCACCATAAAGAGAAAGAACTGTAAGGAACAAAGACAAAGGAAGCCATGTTTGCTAAACTCTGTGTCAGCACCTTACACGGACCCTTCGACCTGTCTTGAAACTGAAGTCTTACTAGCCCCAGAAATCCAAAGTAAATCAAACAAATGCTTATCAGTGGGGTCAGTCTGGTGAACTAACATGAGGCCAAAGCAGGAGGGAAAACTGGTATACAAAGTCCCCCGAATCTTAACCCCAAGTTCTCCGTCTATTTAGACAAAACAGAAACAGATATCCAAGTAGGACAAGAAGTCAGAAAAGGCTTGATTCAGGCTGAGTAAAGGCCAGAGAGCAGATGACAGCACCTTGAGAAGAAGGGGTGAGGAAGTAGGCAAATAAATGATGGAGACGGCTGTAGATACCAAATGCTCTCTGCCCCACACAGCCATACACGCCCACACCCACCACCATGGTACTGTTGAATATAAATGTGTCAGTGTGCCTCTGTGAGACACAACTTTAAAACAACAAACACGCACATTTGTGGAGGTTCGTGTTAGCTCTATTAGTTAGTCAACAAATTGCAATTTAAGTCATCAATTTTAACAGCCTAATTCATCTAATTGCTTATATTTTATATTCCTGTTACTGCCTGGTATTTTAAAATCTCATTTGTGGGCAATTAAAATGCACTTTTAGATTTCTAAATTATATATTTTATTAAGAAGACTTTTAGTGTAGTGATAGTCTATGAACATTCTATTTGTACGCTGGGTTTATAGATACCAAAGGTTGCAATGGTCTGTAAATTGAGCTGTGTTTGATGGTAGTATACTCCAACTCACAGTTTATTCTTTGGAGATGCCCCAAACAGTAAAGAGTTTCTGTTAAAATGTCACCAAGAAGCTTTCGTGAGGTAGTCTTAGCACTGGGCTTGGGGATGAGCAGGGCTGGAGAAATCATAGGTAAAGTTGTACTCTTTGGCTGCCAGCTGAGTAAAAACATACAACAGGACAACAATGAACACGGGTTCAAGAATGGGTGACTGTGGTTGAGCCTGGGAGACGACATATGAACATTATTTCAAATTGTCTCCATGAGATCCAGGTATCCTGTGAAGCAGCAGCTTCCCTGTGAAAGGGGGGGCACCGATGGTGGGTTTGAGGGTCAAATCCAGTCCACCCTGTCTCCTAAGGCCTTGAGGAAAACCTCCATGAGCCTTTTCACTGATCTGCTGGAAGTGACTGTATGCCACATCGTCCACTGTCTCTCAGATTATGTATTTACAACCTGGAACCAAGGAAGGTAGCATTACGTTGGCATTTTCCTGAAGTCACAAGGAGATGACTTTTCAGGAAAGTTAAAAGATGTCGCAAACAGTCCGTTAAAAAGGGGAAAATCCAATATTGCTTTACTAGGTAGGGAGAAGGGTGAGAGGTGATCTCATCATAATTACTATGACGACTCCAGTATGTTATGCCAATAATTAATGACACACATATCTATTTGCTGAGTAGACTAAACTTAAGAGGGCATAAGGCAGTTTTATTGTTTATTGTTCTTATATATTGATCTTCCTGTGTTGGATGGCTCTTCCACTACTCCTAGATGAAATCTGGGATTGCTAGAGGACCTTTTCCAGTTTGGGACAGTCCAGTACAATGCAAGATGGCAATCATGGCTCTGGAGAAAATTGTTCCACTTCTCCATATGATAGAGGCCTATGGCATCTGCTACTTGGCTGTACACTGTGAATATATTTTATTACCATTGGTTAATAAAGAAGCTGTTTTTAGCCTATGGCAGGGCAGAATATAGGTAGGTAGGAAATCTAAACTGAATGCAGGGAGAGAGAAGGTGGAGTCAGGGTGATAGATGCCATGTAGCTCATGAGGTAAGAAATCACGAACCTCATGGTAAAATATAAAATAATAGAAATGGGTTAATTTAAGATATGAGAGCTAGCTAGGAATATGCCTGAGCTGTTGGCCAAACAGTGCTGTAATTAATATAGTTTTTGTGTGATTATTCGGATCTGGGTGGCTGGGAAATGAAAGCACAGTCTCCATTTACACTAATTTTATTCTTTCTCCATCTCTCAGGGCCAGCAGAGGTGGGCAGAGGTGCTTAGTGGATAGCATGGCCAGCTTGGCTGTGATGGGGTGAGACTATATGACCTCAGATATGGCCCCTTCTTACACTATTCTGACTCCTCACCTTCTGTCTTCCTGAAGTAGATCATGAAATCTGGACCTTCTTGAAATCCGACCTTCTTTTGAAACAGGCCCCAAGATCTTTCTGAGAGAAGTGCTATCCCTGTGTCCAGAGTGAGAAGCCCGAACATGGGGAGGCTGGGAAGGATTGTAAGTGGGAGACAGGAAGAAGCCTGCCTCAACTCTCTGCTGCATTAGAGCTACAGGTAAGCTCAGAATGATCACCACTCTAGGAAATAATCCTCAGCACTAGAAACTTCTATCACTGAAGAGAAATGGAGTGTGTATGGGTATGGTCTAATACTGCCTAAACCCATTTTGTTCTTGTCAAGCAAGCATCTAACAAGTCATTACAACGTGTGGTATTGGACATAATTATTTCTTCTCTATCTTTGGGGCCTTGGCTGATATTTTAAGACAGCAAAGTCTGTTTAATTTCTTGTTGTGTATAGTTGGCTGGAGGCCTTGCCTTTAATTGTGGTAACAGAATTCTCGGACTGTCCCTGTAAGACCCTGGCTATTCAAACAGCAATCGTTGCATTGACCAAAAAGCCCAGTGAATACATCA
Source organism: Alexandromys fortis (assembly GCF_014885135.2). Classification (NCBI taxonomy): domain Eukaryota; kingdom Metazoa; phylum Chordata; class Mammalia; order Rodentia; family Cricetidae; genus Alexandromys; species Alexandromys fortis. The sequence goes on from NW_026068010.1 coordinate 5,376,404, forward strand.
TTGAGATCACTAATTGCCTGGTCTTAAAAGAAGAAATGATCATGGAATTATCTAGGTAGAGCCTGGATCCTTACATTGGAAGTGGAAAGTGGGATGTCTCCTGAGGGAGAGGTGGTAGCCAAAAAATAAAAAATAAATAAAATAAAATTAAAAAAAAAAGCAGAGTCATTATGTAGAAAGGGAAGTCAAGCTTTTGAAAGTCCATGTGTCACCTTGCCATTATGGGAGTGGGAACCACAATGAAACTGAAAGTTGTCAGTAAGTCAAGCAAGCAGATTCTCTAGCATGTCTTGGCTTTGTGAGTCTCCATGCAGAGGAATGAGTCAAGGCAGCCTGGACTTCTTAGAGAACCGGAAGGTAGCACATACATGTTTTTGAAGCCGCTAAGTTCAGGAGGCCATTGTGTACAGTCGCTCCAAAGTCATTGCCCACGTGCTCCTAGCATGTCTACATCACTCTCTCCTGAAGCTGATGAGAGCCAGGAAAGAAACAACAAACTGTTGTGCCCAGATTACGACCCCCAGAGAGAGACCACCAGAGAGACCCAGACTGTAATAAGCAAGGTTAAATCAGCATAATACAAACATGTTAGGAATTCATCTCCATCCCCCTTACAACAAGGTAGAGAGGAGTTGTATCTCCTCTGCGGGGTAAGCTTTTAAAAGCATAACTACAAAGAGAATCTCTGAAGATGTTTGGCACGATACAAGGACATTTGCTCCCTCCCATTCTTTTCCTTGTTTTTAGAGCAAGGCCACTGTTCTTGAGTTGGGTCATCTTTATCAGCCTGTACCAGGTGGCTGGCTGGGCTGAGCTAAGTGACCTTGTGCTCGGAATCTCCTGGGTGGGAGAGGGGAAGGCCACTATCTTCCTGGGAAAATATTCTGCTAGGAAATTTCTTCTTGCTCCTTTGAGAATAAGGGGTGAGGGTCCCACACAACCAACTTTAAAAAAATTTTTTTTAAAACATATTTATTTTTATCTACATGTATGTGAGTGGGAAGTGGGGGGTACATGAGTCTAGGTGCCATAGGAGGACAGAGAGCATCAGATCTCCCGGAGCTGGAATTAAAGGGAGTTGTGAGCCACCCTACATAGGTGCTAGGATCTGAATTTGAGTCCTTTACAGGGGCAGAAGGTAGTTTTAACCAATGAGCTAGCTCTCCAGCCCAACCTGTGTGTCAACCCTTTTATTGGATGTTTTTGAAGGGACTAAAAAAGGGAATGAAGGTTAGGCACACATCTTGAAGTTTGTAACCCTGTGTGGCAATGGTAGTATCTTACCTATAGTTCTGTCTATCTATCTGCCACGTGTGCCTGCTGTCACAATGATCTAATTACATGTGTGACATGGCTGCCCTCTCCGCCACATGTTTCTGTTGTCACAGTGTTCTGTATAAGTGCACATTTCTGAACAAACACGAACTGCATCCTCTGAAACCTGAGCCCAGGTCGATCCTAGCGCCTTTGAGTTATTTCTTGGTTACATGGCCTCTTGGTTACATGGCCTCTTGGTTACCGAGATGAGAAGGAGCTGATACACTAGCCATTTGGCCAGCACAGAAAAATCACAGAAGTTCTACATGTCTTAGGAGGCTCTTCTCTGATATGGAAAGAGGAAAGATAAAGATGGTCTCATCTGAAATCTTTTGCAGTGTAACCCTCCAGTTCTCTTTGCTAGAGATAAGTGTCCACCCTTCCTGATGACCTTGATTTGGCTTGTTACGGAATCAGTGAATATTTGCTGGAAAACAAATTTAGCTGGAAGACATCCACCTTCTCAAAGCTTTCTTATCCTTAAGCATAGCCCTAACGTTATCCCCCACTAACCACCCATCCAGCATCACACCTCACATTGCAGAATCAGTTCTAGGAAGCCATTTAAAGTTGTCAGGAAGCTGAACTCAGTAATTAAACCAAAACATAGGCATTTCAAAAGAAAATGTGTGAGAATTATCTCATTGGTAACTCTCTGTTAGTGGTGTGAAGTGACCCTTACTAGGTCACCATCGAAGAGACATAGGCTGTGGAATATTCTATTGGCAGCTTGTTTGCACCCAACGACAGCTTTCTACAGCTCTACGAAGATGTGTGGGTCTGGCTAGCTATCACTTCCAGTATTCTATTAACACTTCTTGAAATTTAAGCATAAACACAACAACAAGAAATTCTGAAAAAAAAGGAAGATATGAAAAGAAAATGCTATGATGTCCAGAGGATAGAGCTTGGGAAAAGAAGCAGAAAAAAGTCACGACATTTTGATTCATCTTTCACGGCATCGTTCAGTGGGGCGATAATTTGACCACCCATATCGTGCAGTATCCCCAAGGGGCTGTTACAGAAGATGGTGGTGGAAACAGTGATGTCATCTGCCCACTCTCCTTTATAATTTAGGACTGTTCCCAAAAGTGCGTTATTCAAAAATCTGGTCCGGCAAAATTTCCTATGACTCAGTCTAAGGAATTATTATGGCTTTCCCTGGGAAGCTCTTTGAATAATAGCCTTTGCTACATACCAAGTATGCTGCTTTGAAGGTCAGCCAGATTTTCTCATTGTTCATCCTTAATACATGAGTTTGGCTTTATTTTTCCTGACCACCACCAAACAAGCACTCTCATTCAATTGATGTGGAAAATATTTCAAGTTTAGCTGGAGCCTGATGTCTGATTCTCAAAGAAATAATGGTGGAAAAAAATCTACACGAATGGATAGATGAATAGAGGATGTTTGTCCTTAACTCGCTCTCTGGTCTCTCAGTTTGCTTGCTGAAGGTCTTTGATAAAGATGGGGGTTTGCTAGTGTAGGATGTTAGAAAGGACACCCCTTGTGTTGACTTACCATTCTTTAGCATCAACTCCATAGAGAGATCACTTTTGGGTCACCAGAAAAGTGTTAGCTTGCTGTGGTTGTGGTCAGCAAGTACCATGAACTAGGTGGCTACAGCAACAGGAGTTGCTATTTGATGGCCATAGATGGCAAAGGCCTACGTATGTAGACCAGTGTGTCAGGCAGACAGCTGCTTTCTGAGGGCTGTGAGAGTCCCTTGCCATCCTCTCCATTGGCTTCCAGTTGTTAGCTGGCCATCTCTGGGAATTCTTGAACTGACAGATATATCATCCTTATCTTAGGGTTGCCATCACTTTAAAGAAACATCATAACCCAAAGAACTTGGGGAGGAAAGGGTTTATTTGGCTTTCACTTCCACATCATCTATTATTGAAGGACCTCAGGGCAGGAAACTGGGGCCAGGAACTGATGCAGAGGCCATGGAGGGGTGCTGCTTTCTGAAATGCTCCTCATGGCTTGCTCAGCCTGCTTTCTTATAGACTCCAGGACCACCTTCCCAGGGATGGCCCCACCCAGAATGGGTTGTACCTTCTTCCACCAATCACTAATTTAAAAAAATGCCCTACAGGTATGCCCACAGCTCCATCTTAAGGAGGCATTTTCTCAACTGAGGTTCCTTCCTCCCAGATGACTGTAGCTTGTGTCAATTTGACAGGAAACTAGCCAGCACCTATTTTCTCTCTGACTTCCTTCACGTGATCTATTCTTTGTGTGGATGTGAAACTTCCCTTTCTAAGGCCACTTGCACAAAGCCTGTCAGTTGAGAGGAAAGGGCTCCAGCACAATTAACAACATTGGCAGTTGTGGTTGCCTGCAGAGACCACCTCGCTTTACCTGAGGTGCTTTAAGTATGAATACTAAGACAGTAGTGAACCAAGCTTAAGATCGCAGTGTGTGTGGCCTCCTTTCCTGTAAGCCTGTAACGCTCTAGGAGTCTCACAAGAACAGCATGTACAGTGCTGGGACACATGCTTTAATCAGCTGTGACCCCACTAGGGCTTATCTGGAACCAGCCATAACCTCATTTACTGAGAAGAGAGGAGGAAGAGGTCCTTAACAACCTGTTGGGATGTAGCGAAGGCATTTAAACGGGACTCTAACGAGAAGCCTTCATGCACACTTGGGAGGCTGTCTTTCTTTTTTTTTTTTTTTTTTCTTTATTTATTTATTTATTTATTAAATATTTCAGTCTCTTCCCCACCTCCGCCTCCCCTCTCCCTCCCCCTCCCCCAATCCGTTCCCCCTCCCTCTTCAGCCCAAAGAGCAATCAGGGCTCTCCGTCCCGTGGGAAGTCCGAGGAAAACCCTCCTCCATCCAGGTCTCGTAAGGTGAGCATCCAAACTGCCTAGGCTCCCACAAAGCCACTACATGCAGTAGGATCAAAGACCCATTGCCACTGTTCTTGATGTCTCAGTAGTCCTCATTGTCCGCTATGTTCAGTGAGACCGGTTTTAACCCAGGCTTTTTCAGACCCAGGTCAGCTGGCCTTGGTGAGTTCCCGATAGAGCATCTCCATTGTCTCAGTGTGTGGGTGCACCCCTCGCGGTCCTGAGTTCCTTGCTCATGTTCGCTCTCCTTCTGCTCCTGATTTGGACCTTGAGATTTCAGTCCGGTGCTCCAATGTGGGTCTCTGTCTCTGTCTCCTTTCATCGCCTGATGAAGGTTAATATTCAGGAGGATGCCTATATGTTTTTCTTTGGGTTCTCCTTCTTCTTTAGCTTCTCTAAGAACCCGAATTGTAGGCTCAATGTCCTTTATTTATGGCTAGAAACCAAATATGAGTGAGAACATCCCATGTTCCTCTTTTTGGGTCTGGCTTACCTCACTCAGGATAGTGTTTTCTATTTCCATCCATTTGCCTGCAAACTTCAAGAAGTCCTTGTTTTTTACTGCTGAGTAGTACTCTAATATGTATATATTCCATACTTTCTTCATCCATTCTTCAATTGAGGGGCATCTAGGTTGTTTCCAGGTTCTGGCTATTACAAACAATGCTGCTATGAACATAGTAGAGCATATATTTTTGTTGCATGATAAGGCCTCTCTTGGGTATATTCCCAAGAGTGGTATTGCTGGGTCCATGGGTAGGTTGATCCCAAATTTTCTGAGAAACCGCCACACTGCTTTCCAGAGTGGTTGTACAAGTTTGCATTCCCACCAGCAATGGATAAGTGTACCCCTTTCTCCACAACCTCTCCAGCATAGGCTATCATTGGTGTTTTTGATTTTAGCCATTCTGACAGGTGTAAGATGGTATCTTAAAGTTGTCTTGATTTGCATTTCCCTGATCGCTAAGGAAGTTGAGCATGACCTTAGGTGTCTTTTGGCCATTTGAACTTCTTCTGTTGAGAGATCTCTGTTCAGCTCAGTGCCCCATTTTATAATTGGGTTGATTAGCCTTTTACAGTCTAGTTTCTTAAGTTCTTTATATATTTTGGAGATCAGACCTTTGTCAGTTGCGGGGTTGGTGAAGATCTTCTCCCAGTCAGTGGGTTGCCTTTCTGTCTTAGCGACAGTGTCCTTTGCTTTACAGAAGCTTCTCAGTCTCATGAGGTCCCATTTATTCAATGAGGCCCTTACTGTCTGTGCTGCTGATGTTATACGTAGGAAGCGGTCTCCTGTGCCCACTTGTTGTAGTGTAGTTCCCACTTTCTCTCCTATCAGGTTCAGTGTGTTCAGACTGATATTGAGGTCTTTAATCCACTTGGACTTGAGTTTTGTGCATGGTGACAGACATGGATCTATTTTCATTTTTGTACAGATTGAAATCCAGTTTTGCCAGCACAATTTGTTGAAGATGCTCTCTTTTTTCCATTGTATAGTTTTAGCTCCTTTATCGAAAATCAGTTGCTCATAGGTTTGTGGATTAAAGTCAGGGTCTTCTATACGGTTCCATTGGTCGACTTCTCTGTTTTTATGCCAATACCAAGCTGTTTTTAATACTGTAGCTCTGTAATAGAGTTTGAAGTCAGGGATGGTAATGCCTCCAGACGTTCCTTTATTGTATAAGATTGTTTTGGCTATCCTGGGTTTTTTATTTTTCCATATAAAGTTGATTATTGTCTTCTCCAGATCTGTGAAGAATTTTGATGGGATTTTGATGGGGATTGCATTGAATCTATATATTGCTTTTGGAAGAATTGCCATTTTTACTATGTTGATCCTCCCAATCCAAGAGCAAGGGAGATCCTTCCATTTTCTGGTGTCTTCTTCTATTTCGTTCTTCAAAGTCTTAAAGTTCTTGTCATATAGATCTTTCACTTCCTTGGTCAGGGTTACCCCAAGATATTTTATGCTCTTTGTGGCTATCATGAAAGGTGATGCTTCTCTGATTTCCCTCTCTGTTTCCTTATCCTTACTGTATAGGAAGGCAACTGATTTTTTCGAGTTGATCTTGTATCCTGCCACATTACTGAAGGTGTTTATCAGCTGTAGGAGTTCTTTGGTAGAGTTTTTGGGGTCGCTTATGTATACTATCATATCATCTGCAAATAACGAAAGCTTAACTTCTTCCTTTCCAATACGAATCCCTTTGATCCCCTTATGTTGTCTTATTGCTATTGCTAGAACTTCAAGCACTATATTGAAGAGGTATGGAGAGAGTGGACATCCTTGTCTTGTTCCTGATTTTAGTGGGATGGCTTTGAGTTTTTCTCCGTTTAATTTAATGTTAGCTGTCGGTTTGCTGTAAATAGCTTTTATTATATTTAGGTATGACCCTTGTATCCCTAGTCTCTCCAATACCTTTATCATAAAGGGGTGTTGGATTTTGTCGAATGCTTTTTCAGCATCTAATGAAATGATCATATGGTTTTTTTCTTTCATTTTATTTATATGGTGGATTACATTGATAGATTTGCGTATGTTGAACCAGCCCTGCATCTCTGGGATGAAGCCTACTTGATCATAATGGATAATTTTTCTAATGTGTTCTTGAATTCGGTTTGCCAGTATTTTATTAAGAATTTTTGCGTCGATATTCATGAGTGAGATAGGCCTGTAGTTCTCTTTCTTGGTTGGGTCTTTGTGTGGTTTTGGTATCAGGGTAACTGTAGCTTCATAAAAGGAATTTGGCAATGACTTTTCTGTTTCTATACTGTGAAATACATTAAGGAGAATAGGTATTAGCTCTTCTTGGAAGTTCTGGTAGAATTCTGCATTGAAACCATCTGGTCCTGGGCTTTTTTTAGAGGGCAGATTTTTGATAACTGCTTCAAGTTCTTCGCGACTAACAGGTCTATTTAGATCTTTCACCTGGTCTTGGTTTAGCTTTGGTATATGGTACTTATCTAAAAAGATGTCCATTTCTTTTGTATTTTCCAGTTTTGTGGCATACAGGCTCCTGTAGTAAGATCTAATGATTCTCTGAATTTCCTCTGTGTCTGTGGTTATGTCCCCCTTTTCATTTCTGATCTTATTTATTTGCGTGTTCTCCCTCTGTTGTTTAATTAGTTTGGATAGGGGTTTGTCTATCTTGTTGATTTTCTCCAAGAACCAACTTTTTGTTTCATTGATTCTTTGGACTGTTTTCTGTGTTTCTATTTTGTTGATTTCTGCCCTCAGTTTGATTATTTCCAGTCTTCTACTCCTTCTGGGCACATCTGCTTCTTTTTTTTCTAAAGCTTTCAGGTGTGCTGTTAAGTCCCCAATGTATGCTTTCTCCGTTTTCTTTAAGTGGGCACTTAGTGCTATGAACTTTCCTCTTAGCACTGCTTTCATCGTGTCCCATAGGTTTGAGTATGTTGTCTCTTTATTTTCATTAAATTCAAGGAAGACTTTAATTTCCTTCTTAATTTCTTCCTTCACCCAGGTGTGGTTCAGTAGTTGATTGTTCAGTTTCCATGAGTTTGTCGGCTTTCTGGGGGCAGCATTGTTGTTGCCTTCTAACTTTAATCCGTGGTGATCTGATAAGACACAGGTGGACACTGATATTCTTTTGTATCTGTGGAGGCTTCCTTTGTTTCCGAGTATATGGTCAATTTTTGAGAAGGTTCCATGAGCTGCAGAGAAGAAGGTATATTCTTTCCTATTTGGGTGGAGTGTTCTATAGATGTCTGTTAAGTCCATTTGTTTCATTACCTCCAGTAATTCTCTTAATTCTCTATTAGGTTTCTGTCTGATTGACCTGTCCATTGGAGAGAGAGGTGTGTTGAAGTCTCCTACTATTAGTGTGTGTGGTTTGATGTCTGCCTTGAGTTCTAGTAATATTTCTTTTATATAAGTGGGTGCTTTTATATTAGGGGCATAGATATTCAGAATTGAGATGTCATCCTGATGAATTGTTCCTGTTATGAGTATAAAGTGTCCTTCTCGATCTCTTCTGATTGATTTTAGTTTGAAGTCCGTTTTGTTGGAAATTAGTACGGCCACACCTGCTTTTTTCTTAGGACCATTTGCTTGAAAGACCTTTTCCCAACCTTTTACTCTGAGTAGATGCCTGTCTTTGTGGTTGAGATGTGTTTCTTGCAAACAGCAGAATGTTGGATCCTGTTTTCGTATCCAATCTCTTAGCCTGTGCCTTTTTATAGGTGAATTGAGACCATTAATATTAAGTGATATTAATGACCAATTGTTGTTTACTCCGGTTATTCTTATTGTTTTTTTGGTAGTAGAGTTTGTGTGTGTGTCCCTTCTTTGAGTTGTGCTGGTGAAGGTTCACTAGATGCCTGAGTTATTGTAGTCAGTGTTGGCATTGTTGGATTCCTTGGGTTGCGATTTTCCTTCTATTACTTTCTGTAGAGCTGGATTTGTGGCTACGTATTGTTTAAATTTGTTCTTATCCTGGAATGTCTTGTTTTCTCCATTGATAGTGAACACTAGCTTGGCAGGGTACAGAAGTTTGGGTTTGCATCCATGGTCTCTTAGCTTTTGAAGTACCTCTATCCAGGACCTTCTGGCTTTCATGGTTTCCATAGAGAAGTCAGGTGTAATTCTGATCGGTTTACCTTTATAGGTTACTTGGCCTTTTTCCTTTGCAGCTCTTAATATTCTTTCTTTAACCTGTCTATTTTGTGTTTTGATTATTATATGGCGAGGGGAAGTTTTTCTTTGATCCAGTCTGTTTGGTGTTCTGTATGCTTCTTGAATATTCAAGGGGATAACTTTCTTTATGTTGGGAAAGTTTTCTTCCATAATTTTGTTAAAAATATTTTCTGGGCCTTCGAGCTGTGATTCTTCTCCTTCTTCTATTCCTATAATTCTTAGGTTTGGTCTTTTTATTGTGTCCCATATTTCTTGAATGTTTTGTGATGAGAATTTGTTGGCTTTGCTGTTTTCTTTGATCAGTGCATTTATTTTCTCTATGGTGTCCTCAGCATCTGAGATTCTTTCTTCTATCTCTTGTAGTCTATTGATTATGCTTGTTTCTGTAGACTCTGCTCGTTGGCCTAGATTTTCCATATCCAGCTGTTCTTCCCTTTGTGTTCTCTTCCTTGCTTCCCTTTCAGTTTTCAATTCTTGCACTGTTTCCATTACCTGTTTGATCGTTTTTTCTTGGTTTCCCAGGGTCTCATGTACATATTTACTTAATTCTTCGAACTTTTTGTTATTCTTCTCATCCATTTCTATAAGGGTGTTTATTACATATTTTTTAAGGGATTCTATTGCTTTCATAAAGTCAATTTTTTCCACTTCTTCTGTGTTAGGGTGTTCAAATCTTTCTGTTGTAAGATCTTTGGGATCTGGTGTTTTCATGTTGTTTTTCTGATTAATGGGTGATGTTCTGCCTTGGCGCCTGCCCATCTCCTCCTTTCAATGCTATCTAATTGGTCTTTTAAAATCAGATCAGGTTTCTCTGCTGGCCAGAGGCTTCTCTTACTAATTGCCCTCGCTCTGTTTCCTGGCTCCTGCTGGGGGCCAAGAACCCTCTCACCCCTAAGAAGGGTTTTCCGGAACCGGTCCCGGCTCCCCGTTTGCCAGGGCCCTCGCCAACCAAAGGCCTACCTCTTTGATTTAATTGTAGTGGGGCGATCTGCTCTCGGTGTTGCCGCTGGTCCCTGCCGCCTGCGACCTCTGCCGCTGCGCTGGTCCCCTCCAGTCTCGGCGGCAGCCGTCGTTGCCTGCCTGCGCCTCCCAGCTCCGTCTGCCGGCGCGGGCGCCTCCCAGCTCCGTCTCAGACTTGACTCTTTAATGCAAACTGAGGCAAACTAATCCAAAGCCTTCAGAACTTACCTACTTATCGAAGTTTTCTGTTGCTTGAACTGAGGAGAAGCCGAGAGCTAGGAACCTCCTTTTTCTTTGTTTAGACACTATGTCACATACCCCAGGCTCGAGGCTGTCTTTCTTTTCCTGAGTGCCTTGCTCTTTCCTCCTGATGGTTCTCTTTAAAATGATGTTAAGAATCTCTTAATAAACCAACTCTGCCTCATACTGAATGATCCTGGAATTCTTTTCTGTGGTGAAATAAAAAAATAAAATCGTGGCTTCTCTGAGTAGGTCTTAGACTAGAGCTCCTTAGTCTGCAGTAAACAGCAGCATGGAGCTGTGTCCCCAGGCTACGCCCACTGCTACTGATGATATAGGGGCCTTTAGACAAGTAGACCCAGAGACCCAGGGAAAATGGTTTTATGGGCTGATGAGCAGAAGTATGATAGGAGGCAAAAGGATGTAATCTAGTGACAGCCAACAGTGTGGAGCGGTGGAACTTGGCAGTATCTGTTCAGGTTCCTCTTGGATGGCCTGATTGGCATTTAGGGAAGGGAAACTGTCACAGGCGGATGTTCAAGGGAAGAGGGCAAGAGCTAGAGCAAGCCTCTGAGATTTTATGTATGCTTCAAAAGAGGAAGGCTGTAGGGGAATGTCAGATTCAATGATCCACAGAAAAGAACAAAAGATGGAAAGGAAGGCCAGAGAGGCCTGTCTGATTTGGACATTTCTCTTCATCTCCTTCGGCTTCAAAATCTCAGTATGGCCTGGAGAGATAAGATGGCTCAGTGTCTGGGAGTAATGGCCGCTCTTGCAGAGGATCTGAGCTCAGTTGTCAACACTTCTGTGGTGGTTCACAACCATCTGTAACTTCAGTTCCAGAGGGTCCTCTACTGGCCCCTGTGGGCACTGCACCTGCAGGCAAATACTTATAACAAAATCATCAAATACTCATTGTTTTAAAGTGCTACACTTGGGGGGTAGCACTTCCTGACTCCAGTCCTCTTTAAGAGGGGTCTTTCTCATCTCATCTACTTCCCAGTGTGACTCAGAGACAATGTGAGCTGCAGTTATGGAGTTGCTTAGCAACAGGAAATGACCTCGATGTTGGCACTAACAGGAGGCTTGAAGGAAACAGGAAGTAGGTGCAGTGCAGCAGCTGGGCAAACAGGGAAGCCCCTTTCTGTGTGAGGTGGAACTGTAAATTCCAGTTAAATATGTACACCACAAAATGGACTCATGTGGGCTGTATCTGGGAGGAGTTGGGGGAAAATTGACAGGTGAATCTTATTAAAAACGTATGTGCATCGGTTAGTTTTTGTCAACTTGACACAAGCTTGAGGTCATCTGAGAAGGACCATCAGTTGAGGAACTGTCTCCATCAGAATGGCTTGTGGGCAAGTTGTGAGGACATTTTCCTGATTGATGACTGATGTGGGAAGGATCAGTCCACTGTGGGTGGAGCCATGCCTGGACAGAGTGTCCTGGGTGCTATAAGAAAGAAGCCATGGGAACAAGCAGTCAGCAGTGTTCCACCATGGCCTCTGCTTCCAGGTTCCTGCCTGTGTCCCTGTCCTGACTTACCATGATGATGTAGTGTGATATGGAAGTGTGAGCCAGGTAAACCCTTTCTTCCCCAAGTTGATTTTTGCCAATGTTTATCACAGCAATAGAAATAAAGTTAGAACACTATGCCCGTATGACAGTCTCCAGGGGAGAATTAATTAAAAACAGTATATTAAAATTAAAATAGATTCTTTTGATACTCATAAATTAAACAGATAACAAACTGACAAGTAAATGAATACTAAGTGTTGTATTCCCACAAAACTCAAGAACATATGCCTGGAATATTCCACATAGTGATTCTAGCCTCCAAAAGAATGTTTGAAACAGATATCTTTCCACTGCGTAGCATGTGTCCAGCCATTGTCATCTTGCTGGGACATGTTAGCAAGGCTGCTGGCTAAAACCTTCTTTTCATAATCCAGATTCTCTGTATTTCCTGATTTTCATAAAAGGTACATTCAGAACATTTGTGCCCTTTCCAAATGGGTGTCTTCGACTCCGCAGCTGCATAAACACACACATTCCAGTTCATGGACCCTGGGGATTAATGACATGTACTGCACATGCATTTTTAATCTTGTAAAAATCACATGAGCATGCAGAAAGGGTAAAGGTGATCACACACCTGCCAGCAACACTGTGACTCTTCCTAACAAAAATGAGGAGTGTCAGCTCCAAGGCATAATCACAGGTCTGCAGCTCAGTATGTGGATGGGAGAAAGCCCACATTACCGATTCACTTGAAGGAAAGGAAAAATTATGGCTCCACTGTTGCTTTATGCAGAAATGAACAATTCATGACCCCTTTAGCCAGCCCCTCTGCCAGATGTCTCTCAGTATTGCTAAGTAATAGTAAGAGCTGCAGTAGCCAATGGTGCTCATGCAGATACATTCAGTCCTGCTGCCTTGAGCAGACTCTCACTTTACACTCATTAAAATGGGTTTTGCTTAGTGCTACCAACACCCCCACCCCAAAGCTTTTGCATTTAGCCATTATCTCTGGGTGTAAGCATCTTGAAGGCAGGGGTGTATCTAGCCGTAACCTTGTGACAATACTGTTGTACCCTGGGTGTTTTTCTGAGAAACAACCACTGGGCGCTAGTTCATTTCCTGGCTGCCCAGACTCCCGAAATAACTACACAGAAACTGTATTAATTAAATCAATGTTTGGCCTATTTGCTTTGGCTTCTTATTGGCTAACTCTTACATCTTAATTTAACCCGTTTCCAATAATCTGTGTATCGCCACTTGGCTGTGGTTTACTGGGTAAAGTTCCGTCTGGCTCCAGCGGGGGCTACATGGCTTCTCTCTAACTCCGCCTTCTTCCTCCCAGCATTCAGTTTAGTTTTCCCCACCTACTTCTGTTCTACCCTATCAGGCGAAGCCAGTTTCTTTACTAACCAATGGTATTCACAGCATACAGAGGGGAATCCCACATCAGACCACCCTCTACCTGCTCCATTTATCAAGAGGACATGGCATGTCATGATGATCTCGACTGAGCACCTATCAGCAAATTGCCGAGAACTGAACAATATAATAACAAGCCAAATTGGCACTACGGAAAGAAATGATAAACCTATTTTGGAGAAAGGCAGTCATATGGAAGATAGAGGAATTCACTGTAAACTAGAAGGTCATTGTAGATGACTAACTATGTAGACCACAGTACTGCTGGGATTGTACTTAATAACTGTCTTCTAAAAGACAGGCAGAAATGATCCTAAATTGGGCTGGGAGGATGGTTCAGTGGTTAGGAGCACTTGCTGCTCTGGAGAGGACCCAGGTTTGGTTCCTAGCACCCACATGGCATCTGGAAGAACAGTCAGGTCTTGACTGCTCAGTCATCTCTCTGGTGCCCCCCCCCATTTTTGAGGCTGTGGGATATGCCAACTCCCAAATTCTCTCTGATCACAACCAGGGCAGCATCTCACTGCTAGTGACCCTGAGGGGGAAAATTCACACCAGGGCATAAGTAGTGCAAGCCATCATGTTTACATTTAGCAAGTGAGGGGTGAAGCAGCCAGTACATCCTCCGGAGTGGACAGAGGATCCTACCTCTACCACCTGAACGTTCAAGTGTTGGTCAGTCATTTTTCATTCCCTTTCCAACCCTGGGTGACCCTTTTACTGAAGCAGGTGGAGGCTCTCTTAGAAGTCATCCTTACCCACAATTCAGTTTGTTTCAAGTCATTGAATTAGATGCAGGGATATGAATACAAGTGTAATTGTTGGTGCCTTGAGTATGTTCTTAGGAGGGGTCCAGGAGCAGGCCAGAACCTTCTGAGACTGGTATTATTGGTTTTCCCAGAATTCTGTCATCCCTCTTTTCTGCTCAGCTTGGTGGGTTTTTCCCACACACAAACTGCAAACTCTCTGATTTGTCTCCCTCAGTGTTCCTGACCTAGCCCCAAACTCGTAGGTTCTCAAATCTTCCTCCTCTCAGATTTCACTCTTCATATGCACTGTTTCACATCCACAGTATTAAGAAATTGCTAATCTGCTTGTTGTCCAGTTATTTCACAGCTGCTTCAGTCCAAGACAGGAGAGGAAATGTCTCCTCTTCTTTTATAGTTCCTTACACAAGAAGTGGGTTTTGTTTGGTTGTTTTGTTGGTTTTCAGAGGACTTGCATAGATAGTTCACAGCTACTTAGCTACTAGACACTAGTGTTGGTCCAGACAAACATTTAGGTGTTCAAAGCTGCCAAGATAGAGGCTAATTTCTCAAACTTCTCAGATGTCACATTTCTGATTATCAGATACATTGTCCCACAGACATCTCTAACCCCTTGTTTAAAATATCTTAGTCCTAGAAACTAAACCATCTATGGCAATACTGTTCCAGACAACTGATCCAGAAACCAAGGAGGGGCAGGCCTGGTTAGTTCTTAGATGGGAGAAAACAGGTTTAGGAAGACTTGTTTGCAGTTCTGATAATAGTGTACTTAAATGGAAGTGTATTTACTTTTTGGTTTGGTTTTGTAGTTTATTCTACAATAATTACACTGAGTTTTGTTATCTGCTAGGAGATTGTCTTGCTTAATCATTTCTAAGTTTCTAACAATCTGTAAAAACAAAATTTTTGTTTGTTTGTTTTTACAAAATTGAAAAAATAAAGACTTTATTTTTCCTCCCTAACAGTGCTGACAGTAATGAAGATACTCTGAGGGGACAATTGTGCCCTCTCTTTACCTATTAGACTATGGAGGCAATGGTTCCCAGCATACTGGAATTTCTTCAGGATCATCGTGATGGGAGAGGAAAAGCCTAAAGCCTGGAACTGGCTATAGGGAGAGTCTGACTTCCAGGAAGAGATTTCATACAATTGTTAGACCATGCTGTAGGAGAGACTGGTGCCATGACAATGAGGTCAATGAAGGGCCAGCAAGGATGACTGAATTATACTATTCCTTTCTATTTAGACCTAAGCCTCGTGTGTATACCCTGAAGATGACTTTGGGGGAGGGGATGCTTTTTTAGTTGTGGCCATATAGAGAAAAACCTCTCCCTGCTTTTTACTATTATTTTTTCTTTTAATTGGCCTATTGAGAACAGGTGACCAATCCTTAACTTAGGGCTTCCACAGCCCAGGGTATGACCCTTGCTTTCTGTTTCTCTAGGATATTATACTAAACTCTAGTTGTTCTCAGCAGTACAATTGTGGCAAAATGTTCAAACATAGGTACAAGTGCACGTTCATATAGCTGTAAATGATTATATAAATATATAAATACATATTTACATAGAGATGGAGGGCATAGGAAGCCAACACTCCCTGTTAATGTGTAGCTTGTGCTGGATGCAGAAGTCTAATTTCTAGGAGGTACCAAGAAGGGCTGTTCTTCTTCTAAAATTGCATTGTGAATTTGAACTTATTTGTGAGTATTATTTTGTTTATCTCTGAGAATAGTATAAAGATCACATACTAGGCTTGGAAAATACTGATGGATGATGGATGACCGAGTACGCACTTCTCATTCAATCCTAAAGAAATCAATGATAGAAAATGAGATTTTGAAATAGATCCTAAGTATTTCAGATGAGGCCAAGAAGAGTTTGAAATCTTTACAAATGCTGTTTTTATCAAGCCTCTCTCTATCTCTATTACTTGATTGAGAATTAATATCTCTGGTCAAACTATTGAATCATTTTACTCTCTGTATATATCTAAGATCAAATTTAACTTTTTTTGCCTATACATTTCATTACAGAGGATACAGCTGCTCTGCTGAGTTGTAGTTGCTGCTGATTTTAGTTTTTACAATGTATTAAATTGTTTTCAGGTCATAAATGAGACACTGAAAAGGGGCAGTATAGTCACATATCCAGTCTAACTGGTGATGGTATTGAGACACTGGGGAGGGGGCTGGAGAGATGGAGGTCTACAGCCTGCTTGCCTCTCTGAGTACACCACACATCCCATGTGCACACCAATCACCACTTGTGGTGGCCCATGTTGTGCTTCTCACATTCTTTTTCTTTCTGGAAGATTCTCTCTTTCACCTTCTGCATGGTTACTTATTAACCACCTGCTAATTGCTAAGCTTCATTGTTGAAGTAGGAGCGGCGGGGCTGCGTCCCTGGCACCCGGCCGCCCGCATGGCTAGCTTATGCCCCGAAATAATTACACGGAAACTGTATTCTTTCAAACACTGCCTGGCCCGTTATCTTATTGGCTAGCTCTTACATACTTTTCTAACTCATTTCTAATATTCTGTGTAGCCCACGAGCTGGCTTACCAGGGAGGATCTTAACCTGCGTCTGTTTGGAGTGGGAGAATCATGGCGACTCCTTCACTAAGCTTCTTTCTCCCAGAATTCTCTTCTGTTTTCTCCACCCACCTAATTTTCTGTCCTATGAGGGCCGAGGCAGTTTCTTTATTATTACAAGACCCACCTCCATCATTTCCCCTTTTTCTGTTTAAACAAAAAAGAAAGGCTTTAACTTTAACATAGTAAAATTATATATCACAAAACAGTTATCAAGTAAGAATTACAGTTATAATATTTATATCTATTTTATCTTTTATCATAATTAAGGAAAACTATAACTATTCATTCTTCAATTCCATCAAAAACTCCAGAAGGATATAATATTACCTATCAAACAAGAAATAAGAAAACTCTAGAAATGACAGAGACATCTCGCTGCCTGGACAGTCAACCAAAGTTCCTCTGTACCGATGGGGCATCCATCTTCGGCCTTCAGGCCCATGGTATCCAGAGACATTTCCATGAAGCAGCGCCAAATGCGGCGGTTGGATTAATGAGCACCAATGATACTAGGTATTTGAACAAGTTTAATAACAAAACCAGACTCACGAAACCAAGGTTCCAGCGGAGTACCCGGCGGAGGCAGGAAGGGACGCGCAGCATCTGTGCGTCCAATTTATCAGTAAACATATGCCCGAGGGCAGCCCGCCCCCAAGGGGAGGGCTTATCCCTACACTTCATCTAATAGAACACTTCTGCCAGGACGGAGCCCAACCCTCCCTTCGCTGTGCTAGCTGCTTCATCCCTCCAGCTACCTAACACACAGGTCATTCTATATAGTAAGTACTTCCTTACATGTCTGACATTTGAAACTAGAAATATACCTAGATCATGTGTTCTAAGCGCGAAGCATGGAAATGTGTGTAGAGCAGAAACTTAACTGTTTGAATCAACACGAGTGAGTGGAGAATCCTTACGGATAAATCGAAATATTCTAGGCGTTCAAGGTGGTGATGAGCACTAGCTGCTCTGCAGAGCACCTGGGCTTCAACTCTCAGCAGCTACATCTGTAACTTATGGGAGGGTATTCCATTCAAAGAGAAACCCATTTGCAGAGCTCTGTGAACACCTGTCTTCCTCCTCTCCATAGTGGGATTCATCCCACAGCATCCCAGCAGTGTAGAAATCATTTTTTAAATCTGACTTTTCCTGCACCAGCATCTGCATGACTTTATCCCACACTGTGAAAGCATTGACTCAGCCAAACCTTATTGACAGGACTTCTGACAAGGAAGGGACCCCGACTATGGACCACAAGGGAACCCCAAAGGGACAGGCATTGAGCAGGGGAGACAGCATGTTTGCCCTTGATGTTGGACAGTCCTAAAATCTCCAACAGACAACTCAGGAGAATGTAGTCCACTGACCTTTGCTCTACACTAACAAGCTATTAATATTCTGTACTTTCCTTCCCCTTTCATTTGATACAAGGTCTTAGTCTAGGAAATTAACTGTGTGTACCTTTACCCCTAAAATATACAGGAAAAGAAGCTTGGGTTGCTAAACCAACCCCAGGGAAAGGAATTTTTTTCTCACCTGGGTGCCAGCAGATACAGCACCCCCACAGCATCCTGTTGGCCCAGGGGCTAAGCACCATTCTCTTTCCTTCTTCAGCTTAGCTGGTTGCCATGGTAACCACAAAGGCTGTGTTCCCAGCTGCAGCTGGAAGGGCTTAAAGAGTGCAGGACACTGCAGTGTTTTTCTTCCCTAAATCTATCAGTTACAAACTCTAGCATAATCAACCACACAAATGTAATTAACACACAAACCTCCCATTTTCTCTTCTTAGAAATCCGTACTGATTTAAAGCACCATCCTAATCCTTCTGGTATCGACAGGAGCACTTCATAACCGCGCCCTCTGAGACAGCAGTAAGACAACTGCCGCCTCCTTTATCCATCCTCGTAGCCCTAAGAAACGCATGCTTGGTATCATTATTATTGCCAATTATATCTGTGTGAGTGTATAAACTGGAAACCTTGTAGTACTGGGAGGAACAAAGAAAGGAACATCAAAAGGGAACAGCAAGGAACAGCAAGAGGAACATCAAAAAAAAACATGGAGAGAACATTGGAGAGAACACGGGAAGGATAAATAGAATACGATGAAAAGACTTACGTGAGTTAATTTATTTACCCTCAGACCTTTTTAGCCAGTTTTCACCTGCTAATGAGGTACTTGTGAATCTTGAGAGGTTTGCGGGGCTGGCACCCCAACATAAACCTCAACAGAACTGAAACAGAGACCGCAGTGGCACATTGCTTACTGGTTTGTTCCCTCTGGCCTACTAAGCTACCTTTCTTAGCTATCCCAGGCCCACCTGCATAGGGATGGCACTGCCCATTATCCGCTGGGCATCAATGACTAAGCAAGAGAATATCCCACAAATAGCCCACAGGCCAATCTTTTTCTTTTAATTTTATTTTTAATATAATTTTTTATTGAAAAAAAAATTTCCGCCTCCT
>NW_026068010.1:5395349-5426691 GCF_014885135.2 Alexandromys fortis
TCCAAAGTCCTCCCTGCTCCATCCTGGTCTAGGAAGGTGAACATCCAAACTGGCTAGGCTCCCACAAAGCCAGAACATGAAGTAGGATCAAAACCCAGTGCCATTGTCCTTGGCTTCTCAGCAGCCCTCATTGTCCGCCATATTCAGAGAGTCCGGTTTTATCCCATGCTTTTTCAGTCACAGTCCAGCTGGCCTTGGTGAGCTCACAATAGATCAGCCCCACTGTCTCCATGGGTGGGTGCACCCCTCGTGGTCCTGACTTCTTTGCTCATATTTTCCCTCCTTCTGCTCCTCCTTGGGACATTGGGAGCTCAGGTGATTCCTCAAGGAGGGTCCCTCTTCCCAGGTGTGTCTGGCCGGTGTTAAGCTGACAAAAGCTATGGCAGTAACAAGCATGATTTCTTTTTGCTAATCCGAAGCCTGTGTAGCTGCTGTGTTTGGAGTGATTTAGAATGGTTTGGGCCGCTACTCATTAGATACAGCTGCCAGTGTGTTGACAGCTAATTTCCAGCCACAAAACGACTGCTAATCTCGATGTGCTCCTTGAATCACACAGAACCCACAGAATTACTGCTGTCAGGTTTTTATCTCTTCACTGTAAGCATTTCATTATACGGAGTGCTATAGGATACTTTATATTACATAGCTATTTTTCACCCTCAAAATATTCTCTACTGCATCACTGATTGTATCTAGAACACCCCAAGTGGAAAAAAAATGGTATGTGAGTGTGTGTGTGTGTGTGTGTGTGTGTGTGTGTGTGTAGTATGTATCCTTTTTCACAGGGCTTTCTTGGCCCACCTATGAAAGTGGATTACATGAATACCCTTAATCAACATCTCTGAAAATAAAATATCTTTTATTTGTCATGATTCTAGGATAACAATAGCCAGTAGGTCAGTGACAGGTTGAGCTCTGAGTACGTGATTACTAGCACTGAACAGCCTTCCTTTTCCTCGCTTATTCAGTAGCTGCCTTGCGTACCAGACCTGTCTTGAAGAGTAGGTGCTATTGTTCAGACAAAGGCAGTGACCCTGCTTTCCTAGACCTTACTGTCAAAAGGCTGTGCCAATGACACATTGAGGAATGAAGAAAGAGCCTCCCGTTTGGAATGGTTTAGACCAAGAGGAAGTCCAAAATTGAATTCTTCATTTTTTCTCTCTGTGTCTTGTTTGTCTGTAATTCATAGTCTGTGATCTGTTTGTTGTGTGTTTCCGATCTGTCCTTGCTACCTGTTTGTGTTCCCTGTTCTTAAAAAAGGGCTTTGCTCTGTATTACTGAGAAACTCAGAAAACACACTATGGGTTAATGAATGAGAGATACATTTCTACAGAAACCTTTAACGGAGTTTACAAAGGAAGAAATTACTGATGCCAATTGATTCAGAATAGCCCTTGAAACCACACACAGATGCTAGCAAACCATATCCACAAACTGCCTCCAATATGTATGAATTATTTGCTATTTAAGTTTGCTCTCCACAAGTTATTCAGTGTTCATAGCATATAGATACACTATTCTGGGCCAGAGGAATGGAAGAGTACATAGTTTAAGATTAAAGCTATGCATTTAGCTTAGGTTGCAAGAACTGGTTCCATGGAAAATCCGAGACATAGTAAGATTGGTTACATTGATCACTTAAAGACAGTTTAAATTTAGACAGAGTGATGTAACATGAGGTCCTGCTTGTTGGAGTTTCTGTCCTGCCCAGTTCCCACAGCCAGTAAATCTCAAAGAATAATCACACAGAGTTCTACATAAGTTATAATCTGATTGGCCCATTAGCTCAGGCTTCTTATTAGCTCTTATAACTTATATTAACTCATTATTCTAATATATGTGAACCACATGGCTCGGCACCTTTTTTCAGTGGGGCAGGTCACATCTTGCTTCTTCCATGGTTTGGGCAGGACTGGGGAAAGAGCTTCCTTCTTCCCAGAATACTCCTGTTCTCATTGTCCCACCTTTACTTCCTGTCTAGTTGACCTGCCTATACTTCCTGCCTGGCCTGTCAGTGTTTATTTAAAACATGATTGACAGAATACAGACAGTTCTCCCACACCAGAGTGACTTAGGACAGCAGATTAATTCTATAACCACAAATGATCTCAGGACCTATTAACTTGATTGCAAGGTCAGGCAAAAGTTGAGACTTTTCTGTTGTGTGATATTTGTACACTGTGTGAAGATATATTGCTGTGATTGGCTTAATAAAGATCTAAATGGCCAATCTAGGCAGGAGGTGTAGGTGGGACTCTGTATAGGTATGGACACAGAGAGGACTCTGGGAAGAAGAGAGACAGAGAAGCCAGTCAGTCACTGAACAAGTCAAACACACAGAATGGGAGAGAGGTAATAGTCACGTGGTAGAATGTAGATTAATAAAAGTATGGGTTAACTTAAGTTATAAGAGCTAGTTAGGAACAGCCTAAGATATAGGCTGAGTTTTCATAATTAATAAGAAGTCTCTGTGCCAGTATTTGGGAGCTATCTGGCGGGACAGAAAAAAGACTCATTGCAGTTACATTCTTTATAGGCAAGCAGTATTTTCAGAAAAAGATATCACCTCAAGGGAAAATGAGAAATCAATCATCAGTCTAGCAAATGTGGTATAATACAGTAGGAGATTAGGGGCTGGGTTCTGATAGACAGCCCTGGAAAATCTTCCTTCATTAAGACATAATGAAGATTCATGGAGTAGTGCAGATGGTCTCTTGTGTGGAGACCATGTCCCCTTACTGAAAGGCTAAGAACAAAGTAGAACAGACTTGCAAGCAAGTTTGTCCTCACATCCTTTTTCTCCTTTTAACATTTCAATTTAATAAAATAGGTGGTGTGTGTGTGTGTGTGTGTGTGTGTGTGTGTGTGTGTGTGTGGTGTGCACACGTGCATAGGCTGGAGGACAACTTGGAGGAGTTGCTCCTCTTCTTCTCTCATGTGGGTTCAGAGTTGAACACCATCAGGCTTGGTGGCAAGTAACTTTACCCACTGAGCCATCTCACCAGCCCTTGCTGCCTTCGTGATCATAACCCTGAGGCATTTTGCATGCGTGACTTAGATAAGTGAGGTGAACTATACTACAGACTTGTGATGAAATTGGGACACTTCCTCAGTTTTAATAGCCTGAGAGATTCTTTTTGTTATTTTTGTTATTTGCTTAAGTTATGTTTTATGTATATAGGTGTTTTGTCTGCACGTCTCTGCATCACATGCAAGCCTGATGCTGGCAGAGGTTAGAACAGGGGATCAGATCCCCGCTATTGAAGTTAGATGATTGAGAGCTGCCATGCAGGTACTGAGGATCAAACCCAGGTCTTCTAGAAGAGCTGCCAGTACTCAATCATGGAGCCAAATCTCCAGGTCCTCGTTTTCGTTTTTTTTTAGTATTTATTTTTATTTATCTGTGTATGTACCCACAGAGGCCAGAAGAGGGCATCAGATCACCTGGATGCTGGGAACAGAACTCTGGTCCTTTTGAAAAGAAATATGGACTCATTAACTGTGAAGCCATCTCTCTAGACTCAGCCTAAAAAATCTAGGGTGCTCCCCTGAAAAACGTGGCACACAATAGGTGACAGTCAAAGATGTGATACAAAGGTCTTGCACTTAACCTATTTTGTCTTCTCTTTGGATGAAGTTCAACCAGGTCCATTTGTTTGGGGGCCATTTCTGTTCTGCTCCAGGAAGAGATGAATGTCACAGGAACAAAAAGCTTCTCTCAGAAGCACCCAGCACACTCCTGATGGCTACGGCCATCCTTCCTCCCGTATGCCTGTCACACACCAGCCCCAGCTACCACCTCAAAGCAAGAAAGGGCTTTGATAATTCTTTGAGTTCTGCTTTAATTTTGCTTAAGGAAACATTGTCTCTGGTTGAGAGTCAACACAGTGAGGAGAAAAGCGAACGGATGATCAGAATTAAGGCGTGCATAGGTGCGCTTGGGCTCACACACACAGACACTTAGGCGAGAGCTCATCACCGCTGCTGTATCCAGGGCAGCATCTTTGCCTTTGCGCCCAGCTCCTGAACCTGTGGCAGGCAGTAGAGGGCAGCAAAGACACACCTTTTCAAAGTTCCTCCTGCAGGGGCACAGCACTGAAAACTCCAAGATGCCCTAAAACATTTTCCTTTTAGGAGTAAAGATTTGGAAGAAGAACTTTCTGTTTGCCTTAAATATCTGTTTCTTCAGCAAGCCAGGAGCGGTGGGGAAATCGTTAGCGGAACTTCTGAAACAGAGGAAACTGTGAAGGAGGTCGGATGCTGCTCTAGATGGCAGTGTGTCTGACGACCCTTCCGAAGAGACTGGTATGCAGCTCTGTTGAAAAGTCAAAACGAAAAATGAGCGGGTGATATTTATCAAGGGCTCCATACGTGCAAAGCTACGTGGTATCTTAAAAAAATCCATTTTTTATGTTCATATCAACATGGTGAGTTAGGAAAGAATAGAGGCTTGAAGTTGTTAAATGACAAACCCAACTATGCAATTTTTCCATGTCGTTTATTATTTTGCTTCCAGTTGCTCCATAGTTCAGTGACAGTATGGTCACAAGAGGTTACGTAACTTGTTCAAGGTCACGTGCAGCTATTAAGTCCAAGACTCAGAACACAACAAGTTGGTCTAATCCTGAAGCCCAAACCTCTTACTGTGGTCTATATTAAACGCAGGTCCGTTTTCTCGTCCCATGTGGCATAAGTGACTCTCAGGGTGTGGACTCTGAGCAAATTGCTTTAGTGATGGTAGCAGAAGGTGAATTTAAAAATCATTTTATTTTTTTTAAAAAGAAAGATGTGTGGCAGTTCACATCTGTAATCCTCAGCATCTGCAAGACTGAGGCAGGAGCATAGGCACAAATTCAAAACCAACCCGAGAGACATAGTGTGTTTTAGGTTAGCCTGGTCAACAGAGTGAGACCCTGTCAAAATCCTTCCCTCTGCCTGTTCAAGATATCTATTGTCTTCCAAAGTGTACACATGACTGGTTCCCACTGACTCCGGGGGAAGAATGATGGCTGAACATACAATCAGTTGACAAAAAGTGCAACCAAATCTTACCCCTGTTCCCTTCTGACGGCAAGCCCTGCATGTGCCTTCCAGTCTTCACCAAAGATGTGAAGCAAAGGTAAAAGGTCCCGAAGACTCGTGATGAAATTGGGACGTTTCCTCAATATTTTCAGTCTGAGAAATTCTTTTGGTTGTTTTGTTTGTTGTTTGCTTAAATTGTACTTAAGTCTGTGGGTGTTTTGCCTGCACGCTTGTCTCTGCACCAGTTGCGAGCGTGTTGCCTGCAGAAGCCAGCAGTGTTGAAGGTTTGTCCAGGGAGTCGGTGGAGATATATGTTCATTAGCTTATGTTACTTCTTGAACTCCCCATATGTGACGTTGCTGGAAACAATGGAGAGTGTTCAGTGGGTGATCAAGTCTTGATGAGCAAACCTGATGGCAGCCCGAGTCCGAATCTTCAGAACCCACGTTATTTATTTATTAAAAAGCCAAATGTGGTGGAACTGACTGGAAGCTCACTGATTGGCCCTTTTGAGCTTACAACAAATGAGTCATTTTGTTTTTTCAATCCTTGTTCATGGCAAGATTGACACAGTTAGGACGATGTCCTCTAGGGTGGCAGAAATGGATTCTTTTCCTCCAACCATTTAAAGAATAAAAAGGCAGGAAAATAAGGTCTCTCTGAACTCAGGTTTTATTGAAAGTGAAACAACACATATACATGCACATGTGCGTGCATGCGCGCGCGCGCACACACACACACACACACACACACACACACACACACAAAAGACTTTCCATTCAGGTGGAATGGAGGCCCTAATATGATATCTGGATATGCTCTGAGGTTTGGGTTTTTCCTTCCTTACGTGTTTGGGAATGGAGCAATTTCCTTCTCTTCCCTCAAGTGGACTGCTTTTGGTCATTGCAGGGGATTGTATAATCCAGACAGAGACAAGGAAGGTGTTAGGCTCCTGCCAGAGGAGTCCCCTTGGGAGATCTGAAAATCCCTCTGGTGGGCAAGACAACCCTGCAAGTCTTTGTCTTAGAGCGGGAGAATCAGGAAGTCAGTCATCTTACATGTGTGAAGACATTCAGATACCTACAGCCTCCTTTCTCCGTCGTTCTGTCTGCCAGGAATCTGTCTCTCAGCTCCTCCAAACCAAGGACCACACAGTGCACATGTCATTTGGAGCTTAGGCTTGTTTCCAACTAGCTCTTGTAAGTCAATCAACGCATAGTTTTAAAGTCTACATTCCGCCATGTAGAGAGAACATCTGACTTGCTCCTAGTCTGTTGGCAAATACGCCTGCCTAGATTCTCCCTCCCTTTCCTCTCTTCACCCAGAAATCCCTCCTATCGTTTCCTGCCTAGCTATTGGCCGTTTAGTTGTTTATTAAACAAATCAGGAGGTGCCTTAGGCAGAGATACATCTTTACAGTATAAACAAATATTCTGCAACACCTATGCCATTATTGGAAATGTTAGAAAGAATCAAACTGTGGGCCATGTCTAGCAATTCTTCGTGAACACCGTGTTGCAGATGAGCTAATGAGCATATTTGTTTGCTACTCTTGTAGTCTGCTGCTTAGTCAGGCCGTTTGTGCAAATGGAATCATTTGTATAAACGCATGCAGCTGCCGTCGGCACAAATGCCACCAGGGTCCGTCATGATCCTCCATTACTCTCTACTGGAAAAAACTTGAGACCTCAGTTTTCAAATACAGCCCCTGAAACAAAGTAAACTCCCCAGGATAAATTCATACTGTTAATAGGATTGATCTCCCTAGATTACATCTTGGTGAGATTTTCTGGAATCATTGTCTTTTGTAAAGTGTCACGATGAATTGACACAAGTTTGAACAAATAACCACATATATTTAAAACTGTATCATACATACTCAATAATATTTGGAGGCTGAGAATCTGCAAATCAAAATCATAGTAATGTGGTGAAATGCACCAAAGAAGTCAATGAGATGACTTTCTGTACCCGTAGATATTTTTGGTATATTATTCAGCCATCGTATATTGTGGTGTGATACAGTGCTAAGCTAGATATTACTATCCATTCAGTGGTCATCGTGTGAGAAGATATCCAGGAGAATGGAAAATGTATACATAGAATTTGCTACTTTTTCCTCTTTGAGACAGGGTCTCACTATGTAGAATAGGCTGGCTTTGAACTCATGCAAGTCCCCAACTTCTGCCTCTAGAGCAGTGGGATTATAGGAAGTGTGTCACCATACTGGCCAGAACTTGATACTTTAGATGTCTAATTTATGCCAGTCATAGTAGTATATGCCTTTAATCCCAGCAGGTGGGAGACAGAGGCAGGAGGATCTCTGTGAGTTTGGGCCCAGCCTGTTCTACATAGTGAGTTTCAGGACAGCCAGGACTACATAGTAAGTCCTTGCCTCAACACCCCTCTCCAAACAAAAACCACACACACACACACACACATGACAAAAGATAAAAGTACAGGTGTGGTGACACACACCTTTACAGGATGCAAAAGCCAGGCGCATCTCTGTGAGTTCAAGACCTGTCTGGTTTATATAGTAAGTTCCCAGACAGCCAGAGCTATATAGGGAGATCCTGCCCCTAAATAATAAATAAATAAACAAATGCTCTGACTTACTGCTTTGAAAATTACGATGCGCCCTTCCTTGTATGTTGTCATGTGTGATTCCAGAACTCTCCCTTGAGCTTTGCTCCCATTAAGGAGCCAAGAAAACTAAGGTTTAGGAAACAGGTATTAAATTGCACCACATAGTTGTAAACCTAGGGTACCTGATATTAATTTCAATGATGTTGTTTTGATTCTGCTGTCTGTTCTTTGTTTAATGGGCTCATTTCCACCATCTTCCCTGAATCAAAAATACTATGCGTTTTTTAAATCTCACAGAGTGTTAAATCCTGCACAGAATTCAGTTAGCACAATGCTGTGTGCTAATGAAACACCACACAACTATCTGTCAATCATGTTCATGAGGTTAGGGAAGTACAGAACCTGGTGGCTCAGCAACGACTTCTATCTTATAAATTACCTATAGTGACA
The DNA here is from genome assembly GCF_014885135.2 of Alexandromys fortis. Taxonomy (NCBI): domain Eukaryota; kingdom Metazoa; phylum Chordata; class Mammalia; order Rodentia; family Cricetidae; genus Alexandromys; species Alexandromys fortis. The sequence goes on from NW_026068010.1 coordinate 5,403,411, forward strand.
TTTAGTATTCCAGTTTGACTTTCCACTTTTGGTTTGCACATGTAAACAGAGTAGGAAAACACTTTTCCTGGGGCTGGGGTGAAGGCTCAGCAGTTAACAGTACTGGCTGCTCTTTTTTTCCATTCAAAATTTACACTTCCTCCCTTCCCATTTACTTCCTGTTCCCCCAACCCCCCTCCTTCCCCCCCCCCTCCTTAAGAGAGGGTAGGGAACCTTGCCCTGTGGGAAGTCCAAGGCTCCACCCCCCCCCACCAAATCCAGGCCTAGGAAGCTTTGTATCCAAATAGACTGGGGTCTGGATGCTCTTGCAGAGGATCTGGGTTTGGTTCCCAGCACCTCACAGGCTCACAACAGTCTGTAATTCCAGTTCCTGGAGATCAGATGCGTTCTTCTGGCCTCTGCAGACACTGCATACACATGCTGTGCAGACATATGTGTAGACATAGTGTGTAATCCATACACACTAAATAAAAGTTTGTTTTATTTTTTTAAAGATTTCATTTATTTATTATGCATACAACAGTCTGCCTCCATGTATCACTGCAGGCCAGACAAGGGCGCCAGATCTCATTACAGATGGTTGTGAGCCACCATGTGGTTGCTGGGAATTGAACTCAGGTCCTATGGAAGAACAGTCAGTGCTCTTAACCTCTGAGCCATCTCTCCAGCCCCCTAAAAGTTTGTTTTAAAACTTAAGGAAAAAGCAACCTCTTTCCTGGAATGCCAGGAAGAAGAGCTGGCAGACAAGCATTTGGGAGATGCAGAATTCACTCAAGAAATAATGAACACATTTTCATCTCTTGAAAACTTCCATTGTCCTGTAGTGAATAAGACCAGCATGCTTTTCAAAATAGAAATTATAGAAGTTAGCACTGTAAAAACTGGAGAATGTCTTCTGGGAGGATGTCAGATTGTTGGCGTGTGACCTCAGGAGGGACGTCTTTTTCTTTCTGTTTGTTTCCAGAGTTTTGTCTCCCATGACCTCTGCCATACTGTGCTACCTCGACACAGTTCCCAAAGCAATGTGACAGTGGACCACAGGCTAGAACTTCCAGAACAGGACCCTATGCAAACCTTCCTTCCTCATGAGTTGATAATCTCAGGTGTTTGGTCAAAATGATAAACAAAAACCAGCCAACCAAAAACAATGTCACTAACACAATGCAGGTAGGAAAATGGAAATGTGAATGACCTTAAGATTCCCAAGCAGTCAGAGTTGTCTGAATTTACAGCCAGAACCTCGACAGGCTGTAATGATTTTGAGTCTGAGAGGCAGGCAGTGTCTTCCGGGAAGAGGAAACCTCAGTTGAGAAAATGCCACCTCCAGATCAGCTCGCGTCTATGGGGTGTTTTCTTGATTAGTAAATGATGTGGGAGGGGATGGCTTATTGTACAGGGTGCCACCCCTGGGCAGGTGGCCTGGGGTGTATAAGAAAGCAGGCTGGGCAAGCCACAGGGGAGCAAACCAGTATGCAGCATTCTTCTATTGCCTCTGCATCAGCTCCTTCCCTGTTGAAATAGAAGCGGCGGGGCTGTGTCCCCAGCACCCCGGCTGCCTGCTAGCTTATGACCGAAATAACAACACACAAACTGTATTCATTTAAACACTGCTTGCCCATTATATCCAGCCTCTTCTCGGCTAACTCTCGCACCTGGACTAGCCCATTTCTAATAATCTGTGTAAGCACCCCAAGGTGCGCTTACCAGGAAGATTCTAACCTACATCCATCCTGGGTCGGAGCTTCATCGCGTATGCCCAGGAGAGCGAAGCAGGTCCTCTGCTCCAGAGAGCAGAGCTGTCAAGTCTACCTGGGAGAGCTGAGCATGGCGTCTCTGCTCCAGAGAGCAGAGCTGTCGAGTCTGTCTGAGGAGTCTTACCTCACTTCCTCTTCCTCCTGTTTACTCCTCCCACCTATGTTTTAACCTATCAGGGCAAGCAGTTTCTTTATTGCTCAACCAATGAAATCAACAGATTGATATATGACACTCCCACATCACTTCCCTCAGTTCCCGTACTGATGGCCTGCAACTGCAAGCTCAAATGAAGTCTCTCCTCAGCAAGCTGCCATTGGTCATGGTGTTTATCAGAGCAATAGTGAGCAGACTGGGGCAGTGTTGTCTATGAGTTAGTTATAGAAAGTCAACATTCATGTTGCTGCTAAGGGTGGAACTTCTTAAGCTGTTGGGCAGAGCAGTTGCACACAGTTGAGAACCAGCTTGGGGAATGTTAACTCTGAATCAGAGAGAGAAGGCAGGTGGACCCTGCTTTATGGTGGTCACCAAACCAGCAGTCAAAATAGACTGTCTGGCCAGCACTGCTCATCTGATGAGAAGACAACAATGCAAGATGGAGCTGGTGTGGTCCACATGGAGAAGGGAAGTTGTTAGCCTTCATGCAGGACATGTGACCTATCAACACTCATCACTTGCAGAGTCCAGGGAAGTGTGACTAGAAAGTAGGTGCTGAGAAAGGAAGCAGTTTCTGTGCTTAGCCTCTCATTATTTCAGGGTGCTGAATGGTGACATGCATGTGCTTTATAAAAGAGCTATCAGCTGCTGGGCTGCGGTGATGCATGCCTTTAACCCCAGCACTCTGGAGCCAGAGGCAGGCAGATCTCTGTGTGTTTGAAGCCAGTCTAGTCTACAGAGTGAGTTCCAGGACTGGCTCCAAAGCTACAGGCAAACACTGTCTCACAAAAAATAAAAAAACAAAAGACAAAACAAACAAAACAAAAAGCCATCACTGACTCCACTTTTAATGCCTTTTCCTCACATCGTATCTTAGCGATGTCGGCCCTGACAGGGTGAGAGGCAGTCATAGAGCTTTCTCAACTGCTATTAAAAATCCTTCTTTAGCTGCAGCAGGTATCTGTCTGGCCCTGATTTTTCAGGTCATTAGTGCTCATTTGCATGGTTGTCTTACCTCACTTTCCGGAACTAAGGTAACTCCACTGATTTTGTTCTGGTGTTGGAACAGCAGGGGCTATGTTTCATTTGTGTAACTGCTGCCAAGCCCCAGGATAGTGACATGACACTAAGAATTCTCAATAAATAGTTCTTAATTATAGAACAAAATAAGTAAGGGAAAACAGCTTGAATAGTGGCATCATGACAGACCATGGTAGATGCCACCCTTTGATGCCTTCTGCAAAGACATCTCATCTAAATGTTCTTTTGGATCTTAAATGTTCTATGAAGTCTCATGCACCCCACAGAAGGATCAGTTTCAAGACTCGCGGTGTTGGCTCAATCACTGTATAGCCAGGCTGGACTCAAATCTGTGATCCTCCTACCTGCCTCAGCTTCCCAAGTGCTGGGATTGCAGATGTGCACACCAACTCTAGTGATGCCCTCTGTTTACAGCCCACAACGATAGGAGGACAAACCTTCAAGGCATGAGACCTAATGGAAGGAAGTCAGTGTCACTGATGGGGATATCGGGACCTTGTCCCCTTCTCTTTGCTTTCTGTCTGCCCCATGAGGTGAGACATTTCTTTAACTATATTCTCTTGCTATGAAGTGTTGCCTCCTCCAAGGCCCTGACTCAGAAGAGATGGAGCCAATCAACTGTGAGCTATAACTTCCAAAGCCAGGAGCCAAAATAAACCTTTTCTCTTTGTAAATTGTTTATCTGAGGTATTTGTTCCAGTGAGGGAAAGCTGACTAACATACCTGCTGCTAGGTTTAATGCCTATAGAGGTCCTAGGACTAAGTCAATTCTGTGGTCATTCACCCGAGATCCAAATCTCTTGAGCATGAAATCTAATAAAGTAATCAGTCCCACCACACCTTACACTCCTATTGTTCAAGAATCGCTCCTCTCTCATAATCTCACTTTGCCTGCACTATGTGATATGTTTGCCTAGATTAAAATTATATTTCTTATCATCTTTCCTTTCCATTCTACTTCCTTCCTATTGTGTTCCCTGTTAAGCCTTCCTCTTGTGTCTTAGAGCAATTCATATAGTAAGCCAAACCTTTGTCACCCTTGCCTGCCTGTTTTTCTGCCTCTTGATGCCCCCAAAACAGCTTAAGACATCTTATTACTATCTTGAGCATTAAGCTTCTCTTTCTTAAGTCATCCTACAGATTTAAGCTTGTCTTGGTGTGAGGTCATGGAGTACTCAGATCTTCCTGTAAGAACGGGCTGGGTGCTATAGCTCCTGGGAGTATAGATGTGGAAAATGTCGAACTCAGCTGCAGAAACAGGTCTCATATAAGTCCACACACATCCTAAAACAAGTATATCCAATGTCAACTGATCATGACAGGGTATAAAGGTCTGATCACTTTTAGTCAAATATGAAACGGCTTTGAAAATAACTGTATCTCATGTAACTCACTTGGGCATCTCTTAGTATTTCCAGGAAGGCACAACAAAATATCTTAGGTCAACTGCATAATATATAAACAACAAAAAATTTTTCCTAACCATTATGAAGGCCAAGAAATGCAAGGTCATGGAATCAAGAGATTTGCTGTTTGGTGAAGATTCATTTCTCTTAGTAGATGGTACAGTCTGCGTATCAGTACAAGTTCCCTAGATCATGTTTATAAGGGTACTAATCCATTCAGAAGGAGTAGAGCCTCATGGTACCACTGACTGTGTTAAATTTTGACAAATGAATTTTGAGGGGTCAGATTCAGACTATGACAGCTGAATTAAGATTGCCAAACAAGATTGGAGCAGGCCTCTCCCTTGGCCCAACCTAACTTCTCTTCTCCTTAGTCTACCTCTCATTAGAAGTCCTGATGTTAGAGGGTTAACAGCTGATGGCCACAATGCTAGAGGCTGCTTCCTGGAAACGGCCAGCTTCAGCAAGCAGTGTGCTCTGCTCTCTGTCCTGACACTGCACTTTCTCTTGATTTTGTCTGCTTTGCCAGCACTGATGACTTGGGCATGAGGATCTGTATTTTCTCCTGTTGTAGGAGCTGTGGGCCTCTTCCCACAGCCTGGCTCCTGGCCGCCTGGCTAGCCTATACCCCAAAATAACAACATACAAACTGTATTCTTTTAAACACTGCTTGGCCCATTATATCTAGCCTCTTCTCGGCTAACTCTCGCACCTGGACTAGCCCATTTCTAATAATGTGTGTAGCACCCCAAGGTGCACTTATCGGGAAGATTCCAGCCTACGTCCATCCTGGGCCGGAGCTTCATTGCGTCTGCCCCAGAGAGCAGAGCTATAGAGTCTGAGCTCACTTCCTCTTCCTCCCAGCATTCTGTTCTGTTTACTCTACCTACCTATGTTCTAACCTATAAAATGGGCCAAGGCCGTTTCTTTATTAGCCAATGACCTTCCTCCATCATTCTCCCAAATCTCCACTGTGAACTCAGGATGCTAGTGAGCAGGCTCTTCCTTCACGTCCTTACTCACATTGACAATATAGATCCAGACTCAAGGAAAGCAGGGTGGACTCCCCTTAAACCACCCAAAATGCCTAACCCAAAGCCATATTATATTAATAGTCCAAGAAGCTCCCTGGTAAGCCCGTCAGCCCTTGCCAATCAAGCTGTTGGGAACTGTTTGTGCTTTAGGGAACATTTTTAGTGCCAAGAAAGTCTGCTTTCTAATTGTTTCCCTGTTATAATTGTCACAAAGTACTGGGCAACCTTTATCTTTCCCTACAGGAAAAGAAATAGGTTATTCAGCTTGCTGTGTTTCCACACAGAAATTGGGAGCTACTAATTATCATTCATATGTTAATGAACACCTTTGGATTAGTGCAAATAAATTTGAAGCAAACAAAGGTAGAAGACAGGGACTTTGTCTTCTAACAAATGGTTTCTTCTAACACAAAAGCCTAATTGCCTTCTCTGCATCTTCATTCTATTTTTCTGTCTGACTTATGGGGCATCGGTTGTTTCATGTGCTGGGCACAGGTGGCTGTTCATTTGGTTACTTTCATGATCCAATCTCTTGAGTGTACCACAATATTTCTTGAGCAGTAGAATCATAGATCTCTTTATTATCTGTTCCCAGGGAATAGCTTTGACATGCACCAATGAACGACCATACAGAAAATTGTTGACTTCTGAATTCATTCACTGGGGCAGATCCAGTAAAATTCACTGTTCCCATGAAAGAGTGAGTCTTCAAGTTCCCAAGATTTCACTCTACTTTAAGTGGACATATTGATAAGACATTTATTTTCAATACAATCGCTGCTATATAAATTTATTGGATTAGCATAGTCCATATTTTGTGTTTTCTATTCAAAACTAACTGCAAAGCTTAAAGAGAATTAAATCTTCATCAGTTACTGGAATTTATAGGGAATTATAGATGAACTTTTGCAGTTACAATTTAAAATCTCTTAATACAATTAATAGCTACATGCATGTGCCTGGGGATACCAGAAGGCGTTGGATGAACTGGAGCTAGAGTTACAGTTAGTTGTGAGCTGTCAAAGCATCTTTGATTCCTAAGGGTGTTGGGAACCAAACTTAGGTCCTCTTCAATGGCAGCCGGTGCTCTTCACTATTGAGCTGTCTCTGCAGCCCCTGAACATTTTACTTTATTTTTGAACTGCAGTTCAAAGAGCAAAGGGTGACTACAACAGTTTCCTCCACCAATTGCACAAGGTGTCTGGGAATAGCACCGACAAAGATCCAGAGTGCTTCTGATGGGACAGCTTCATCCCTGTCACCATGTGGCTTTGATATTGTCATACATCTCCTAGGCCCTGTTATCCCAATGACAAAGGGAAGACAATGGCACCTAAGAAGAATTTATTACACACAAAACAGCTTTCTTTGTAAGTTCAACCACGACATATGCACAATGTCATTAACAATGTGAGAAATCATTAATGTTCTAGCAATTATCTGTTTCCCCACAGTGTGGCGCCACAGTTACTCATTCCAGCTCTGCATAATGAAAACCTGCAAGCACTGCATCATGCAGCCAGCAATGATTCCCATGCTTACTGCGGAATACTTAGAAATCTGATGATTCATCTGTTTTAATTAGAAAACCAGGAGTTTTAGTGAATTTAGTTAACTCCCCAGTTCAACCTTAAATCATTTTTGTCAACTCCCAAGGATCACATGTGCCATTTCAGGTACTCTGTGTTGCTGCTTCCATAGCTCCACACTACAAAACGCAGAGTGAAGTTCAGGTGTACTACTGTCCCTCACTTGTTTCAGAATGTTTGCTTAACTTTGTAAAGATGTGTTGCTGTTTTCCCTTGCCTGCCTAAAGCACCGGATGGGTTCAACACAAAGCTGAATAGTGAGGGAGGAGGTATAGGCAGAACTTCTGGGCAGGGAGAGTAAGTAAGAGGAGGAATTTAAGCTTGGGAGAGAAAGAAAAGGAGATGACAGGGAGACACCAGGGACCAGTCAGTCAGACACAGAGGAAGCAGGAAAGTAGGACATATAGGATGGAAGAAAGGTAAAAATAGATGAATAGAAACAGGTTAAATTAAGTTAAAAGAGTTAGTGGGACAAGCGTAAGTTGAGGTCAAGCATTCATAATTAATAATAAGTCTCTGTGTTTTTATTTGGGAGCTGGTTAGTGGCCCAAAGAAAATTCCAACTACACTCACTCATATTGGGCAAATACTTTACTCTGGCATCAAAAGCATTGTGCTGTTGTTTATTTGAAGCTCACATTTAGCCAGACATCTCTGTGTTTTTATCTGGTCATTCTGCCAAAGCAAGGACTCTAAACTACTTTTTATTTCCAACATTACGGGTAGATTGTGTTATCTTTAATCTCTATCAGCAACTTATTCCAAAATATGCTCTGATACAGTGGCTTACCAGTGATGTGCTTCTAGAAATGTAATTGTTGTAATGACCATTAGGCTAATCAATAGAGTTATAAGAACCATTGTTTCTAAGAAAAAAAAACTTTACATATTGTTGGGGTTTCTGTCCTGCCTGGTTCCCGCAGTCATTATGTGCCCCCAAAAAATCACACAGAGGTCTACATTAGTTATAAACTGATTGGCCCATTAGCTCGAGCTTCTCATTAACTCTTATAACTTATATTAGCCCACTATTCTAGTACATGTTAGCCACATGGCTTGGTACCTTTATCAGCGGGGTAGGTTACATCTTCTTTCTTCCATGTCTGGACTGGACTGTGTCCTCTTCCCAGAATTCTCCTGTTCTCCTTGACCCGCCTCTACTTCCTGTCTGGTTGTCCTGCCTATACTTCCTGCCTGCAAGTTTGTTCTTTGATATTGCAACTCTGGTACTAAGCCAAGTGCCTGCAAGGTCAGAACTAAATCTCTGTGTTAAACTCATGAATATTTACACCAAATGTATGGAGATCTTAAAGGAAGAAGAAAAGTGACATCCTTTGTACTAGTGGTAAAGGTGAGAGTAGTGGGCTGGAGGGCATTTGCAGCTTCTTTGGGCCAACTTTCAATTTGTGGATTTGTCCTTTCAGGCCCAGAGAAGGTGATTTATCCCCAAATAAAACCTGGTCAAGGTGGAGCCTCTCCTGGCTCCTGAGGCCATTTGTGCCTAGTCTTAAATGTTAGGTTGATATCCATGGCAAACTAGCTCTTTTCTGAGGGGAAATTGAGGAAGAGTGGTCTGGGGAAGACGAGGTGGGGATTGGGCAGAGTGGAGAGAAGTGACACTGTGGTCAAAATGTCCTGTATGAGAGAATGATAATAATTAAAATTCCTGGTGAAATCACTGAGAAAATGGCACAGGGTTTTGGAGATGTCGAAGAGTTGGAAAGAACTCACTTTCTTTTGTCCTGTTTTGTTGCTTTAAAGTTAACAAGAGGAAACTTATGTGTAAGCGAGTGTGAGTATTAAAGCTCTGGAGTTGCAAAGATATCCTGACTTATCAGGAAGCCAAGGTATACCTAGAGCCACAATAGGACAGCTCTAGAAGGGTAAAGCCATAATAGGACAGGTCTGGAAGCTGGGGTCACAATAGGACAGCTCAGCCCTGGAGTAAAAAATGTCCTGACTTTTTCAGAAGCCAGGCTACAAGAAGTTGGGGTGTGATGGGGAATGGTCTCCTGCAGGATATAGCAATCTTGCTCCTCTCCTAGAGAGCCATTACAGCCTAGCTCTGCTCTGTTCTGCCAAGGGACTGCCCTAGCGGAGCTATCAGCTTCTTAAGTTCTTCTGCTAACACTCTGCTAAACCTGAAGCTGGGACAGAAATATAGCAATCTCCTCTCCCACTCTGATGAAAAGTTGTTACTTCTTTTGCTCAGCCCAGCTAAGGGAAAGTCTCAGCGAAGTTCTTCTGCTCTGCTCAGCCATGCTCAACCCCCATAAGGAAAAATTGCAGCAAGGTTTTTCAGCTTGGTCCCCTAAGAGATGTCCCAGCCAGATAGGTTCTTCTGTTCTGCTCAGCCTTGCTCAGCTTCCCAAGGGTGCGTCTCAGCAAGGTTGTTTAGCTTCAGTCCCCTAAAGGAAGTTAGGTTCTTCTGCGTGGTGAATGAAAATCTTTACCCAAGACTCCTTTGAGGAAGAGATTTATTTGGGAAGGAGGAGTCCTGGAGAGTGACATACAGAGGCAGAGGGATTTATATAGGGCTTCTCAGGGGCAGAGTTTTCCCAGGAAAAGTCTTTCTGCTCAGGGATGGGTTAGTTTTCCTGCTCAGGGATTGATTAGTTTTGTTGGTTGGGGCAGAGATGGCTCTGACTTCAGGGCTAAACAGTTTCTTTCACTGATCCTTTTTTGCCTTTTGGCTCTCATTTTAGGGCCAGGGCATAGTTCTTTCACTGGCTCATCATGATCCTAGGGATGAAGTGTGTTTCTTTGGCTCTGGTTTCAGATTCAGGGCATGTTTATTTGGTTCTGGGTTTAGGGATAAAGTGTTTCTTTCATGGGCTCAGGTTTCAGATCCTGGGTGTGTTTCTTTCACTGACTGGTGCAGAGCCAGAGTGGGTTTTGTATTTTGACTGACCCTTCTACTCTACATAATGTCCTGTAATTGGTTTCTTGGACTCTTGAGATATGGCTATTTCTGCTTCATTAAAAAATAGGAGAGATGGCTCAGAGATTAGGAACACTGACTGCTCTCCCAGAGGTCCTGAACTCAGTTCCCAGCAATTACATGCTGATTCACAACCATCTATAATGAAATCTGCTGCCCTCTTTTGGCCTGCAGCCATATATGTAGGCAGAACACTGTATACATAACAAATAAATCTAATAATAATGCACAATACATGCATACACACATATAATGTATGACTCCCACAGTTTACATTCCCATCTCCACACACACGCCTGCCTATGGCACATGTGGAGCAAAACCGCAGTTACCTGAGACCTTTTAGAACTCATGCCACAGAGGTCACAGCCAGAGAGCAATAAATACTTGTGCTGAGCATCTTCTCTCCTTTTGTGCAGTCCTGGATCCTACCTCATGGATGGTGCAGATACAAGGCTTTTGGGAGTAGACTAGTCAGGGTTCCCTAGAGTGAGAGAACTTATAGAATGAATCTCTCTTTCAATATATATATATATTTTATCTCAGTATATATCTATATATCTCCCAATATATAGAGGGAATTTATTAGAATGACTTATAGCTATTCCAACAAGGACTGCTATGACTGGAAATTTCCAAGAATCCAGAATTTTCTGAGCCAATGAGGCCGGATGTCTCAGCTGGTCTTCAGTAGACTCTGGAATCCTGAAGAAGTAGACTCTAATGTTAGTGAAGGAATTGATGTCCTAGCAAGGCAAGGGCAAGCAAAGAACAAAAGCTTCCTTCTTTCATGGCTTTCCACCTCAAGAATCCTTTGAGGACATGTCTTCCTGCCTCAAGGTCTGGATCACAGGCATGTGTCTTCCGACCTCGAAGGTCTGGACTAGAAGTAAAATCACCCACTTCAAACTAAGCAAATTATCATAGGCAAGCTCTCCATTTCTGGATTGTAGTTCATTCTAGATGTAATGAAGTTGACATTCAGGAATAGCCACCACAGGGACCTTTCACAGACCAGTTGTGCAGTCACAAGTATCTGATGCTCACAGACATAAAAGAGAGATGACCTATGATCAGTGACCTTGATTTTGCTCTTATATCCATGAAAATTAAAGATGTATGCATAAGAGTATGCAATTCAGAGATACCCTTCATTAAGAATTGTTACAGAAAAGCAAGAAGTTGAGAATTTTTAAGGAAAAATCAGAAAAAGAGAAACGAAAGGTAACTAATAGAGAACCTCTTGAGAGACGGACGAGTTTCCAAGAGAGGAAAAAGTGTCTCAAATCCATTGTCTAAAGATGTTATAGGGAGTAGTTCTCAACCTTCCTAATGCTGTAACCCTTTAATACAGTTTCTCATTTTGTGGTGAACCCAACCATAAAATTATTTTGTTGCTACTTCATAAATGTAATTTTTCTATGGTTATGAATCTCAATTCCAATATCTGACATGCAGGATATCTGATATCCTAAAGGTTGCAACCCACCGGTTGAGAACCACTGTTTTAGTACAAGGTAGGAGCTGCTCTAAAGCTGCTATAATCTCTAAAGATTTGGTTAATTTTTTAGGAGGTCATGTGTTGAGCCAATGGAGGGCTCGTGTGCTTTGTTAACACTCACCTAGCCCAGCCATGAAGAAGCCTATGTAATGATCCCTGCCACTGAAGTTAGGGAAATATGAAGCCCTCTTTCTCCATCTCCAACTTTTGTTTTATTGGCTGCTGATCTTTTCTATCTGTTAGTCACTGCGTGGAGTTGCTACCTCCAACCTTGTAGGTATCTCAAGTGCTATCGCTGCATTAAGTAAGCTCTCTTTGCTCTTACGTCTGCATGATTGGCTTGTAGCTCTACCATGAGGAGGGTGAACTCTGCCCCTGCCACCAAGAGGTAGCCACAGACTTTCTCAGTTACCTCACATTCAGATTCATGTTAACAGAGTGAGCTTGTAGGTAAGTGGAAGCCTCTTGATAGAAGCCTTATTGACCTATAATTTAGTCTTTTGAAGTCAGCAGCATCAGGAGAAAGGATGTATACAAGGAATAATTCCTTATGTTTTTTCAGGACCTTGGGAGGTCAGCTGTGCTGGTACAGAGCTTTGTCCTTCTTACCTGCTTACTTTGACTTTCTCATGCCGAGAACAAGCCATATTATCCATTTTCTCAATGCCCCTGGCTCTTCTCATTTTCAACCCAGCATCTGTTCTCATGGCAACATCTGAGAACAAATTGCAGTCCACGCCATGGGCCCTCTCCCCTTACTACCTTCAGAGAGCAACTTCTATACCAGTTCTGCCTGGATTGAGCGTGGATTTCCCACCTCAGTTAACACAATCAGAGAAGCTGTCACAAACACACCCAGAGATTTGTTTCCCTAGTGATTCCAAGCCCTGTCAAACTGACAAGCAAGATTAATCATCAGAACATGCTTTCATGTATCTGGAAATACTCCCCAAGCTGCTGCAGGAGGCAGAGCAGAGCTGTGTCTCTTGCCTTGGTCTACTGCCTATGATATGAGATTCTCTCCTCTCTCTCTAGCCATTTCCCATGTCTCCTAAATTGAAGAATTCCTGAGTATGAGTGTAAGATAAAAATACAAGGCACCCAATTAAAATTTAATTTCAGGTAAAAATTAATTTCACTGCACCTATGCCTGGGGCGTGCCCTAAAATGTCACCTGAAATCCAATTGAATGGGCGCACCTGTGTTTCGTGTTTGCAAACTCAAGTAAACTTAGGTGAATCATTTTTCGGCTTTGTTTTCTCCACACTCTTTCAACCTCCTGGAACAAAGAACTAAAGAAATACCTGCAGATCCACCATGAACTATCTGTCCTTATCAAAACTGGCATGCTTTTGGGCACTACTGCCAAATCACAGCCTATTGTAGCACTTACCTCACACTTGTAATCTCCATGAGTCTTTCTATGGTCACAATCCCAGTGTCTGTAGACATGGCCCCTCATCTCTATGAGTCTTTCTATGATTGCAGTCCCAGTGTCTATAGACATGGCCCCTCATCTCCATGAGTCTTTCTATGGTCACAATCCCAGTGTCTGTGGACATGGCCCCTCATCTCTGTAAGTCTTTCTATGATCATAGTCCCAGTGTCTGTAGACTTGGCCCTTCAATACCTTTGCTTCTGATTTCCTTTACCTTATCATTTCAGAACCTGCTCCAATTCAACAATAGAAAATGTGGAGGGTTTTCTTCTGTAGTATTAGGACAACTAAAGATGTATCCCTGAGTATAGAATGGACCCAGTTCTGTGGACACTGAATAAAAGCTATCTAGAAGGCACATTTGCTCCTCACCATTGTAAGTGCAGGTGTCCTGAGGCAGAAGTTCCAGGTTTGTTTCAGAAAGTTTCTTGAAATCAGGAACTAGATCTAATAGTTGGGGGTGTTATTGATTTTTCCTTAGTAATATTTTGTCTATCTCAATCAACATGAGGACTCACAGGAAAGCACCATCAATTCGTGTTTAGCACATTGAGAGAAGGCTACTAAATGTATGTGGAAATCAATTCCAGCCCTTAAAGAATTTTTATTTTATTTATTTATTTTTTAAATATTTATTTATTATTTATTATGTATACAATAGTCTATCTGTGTGTATGCCGAAGGCCAGAAGGGGGCACCAGACCTTATTACAGATGGTTGTGAGCCACCATGTGGTTGCTGGGAATTGAACTCAGGACCTTTGGAAGAGCAGGCAATGCTCTTAACCACTGAGCCATCTCTCCAGCCCCCCTTAAAGAATTTTTATACGTAAGACAAGGATTCTGAATGAGGCACAAAATAAAGCACACATTAAATAAGAAGTCAAGGGGCTGGAGAGATGATGGCTCAGTGGTTAAGGGCCCTTGCTACTATTGTGGACAGCCTGTGTTCAGTTCCGAGCACCCATGATAGGCTCTAATTCCAGCTCTAATTTCAACTCATGGAGGTCCTCGTTTAGCCTCTATGGACATGTGGGCACACACACACACGAACATATGTCTCTTTTTAGAAGTAAATATGCAATCAGCATTACAACTAGAAAAGCACATTTTAAGATGTGCACCTTAGTGGCATCATGATTGTGTGGCCTTTATATGCAGAATATTTTCCCAAGTGTTTCACACTTCGTCTTTTAACTAGAAGATTTTCAAATGTGCTCTGTACAAAATAGCATGTTAACCCCATGTGTTCTTCCCTACAGGCTTTCTATAGTCTTTCATGGTACTTTGATTTCTTCTTTTTTTTCAATCCATTAAGAATTTTGTGTAATGGAAATAAAAAATAAAGTTAAATGAAGTTAAAATCTTTCTTCCCTCCAGTATTTATTCAATAATTTCTACTGGGCACCTGCCTGTGAGAGAACCTAGAGATGGATTAACTGCAGTTGACAAGAACACAGTTCTAGAGCGGCAGAGATGGCTCAGTGGTTAGAACACTGGCTGCTCTTGTAGAGTACCTGGGTTCAGTTTCCAGCACTCCCATGGCAGTTCACACCCATCTGTAACCCTAGTGGTAGGGGATCTGAGGTCCTCTTCTGACCTCTAAGGGCACCAAGAACACAGTTCACAGATGCCTGTAGTCAAATGCTCTATGACATTTTTAACAATTAAGGGAAAACGAACTCTACAAATAAAGATAAATTTCTGAGGCACAAATTTGAATGAATTTATGAATGAATGAAATGGAGGAAATTTCCTTTTCCTAAGCACTCAGATTGGATGCCCAAACTGTCATTGATGTGTCTTTAATTCCTTCGAATGTTTTCTAAAGTGTCACAGGGAGTGAGAACAAAGGGACGTGGTTTGCACCCGTCCTGGATGGGGACGTGGGAACTGGGGTGGAGATCCCGCTGCGTTCTACGCGGGTGACTATTTCAGGCTCCATTCGGGTACCGTAGTCCCCGATCCGGAAGTCGTCTGCTGCCGGAAGTGACGCTCGGTTTGGCGCTCGCGGGAAACTCGTCTAGCTGGCTGGCGCACCGGTGGGACTCCAGCAGCCATGAGCCTCTGGGTGGACAAATACCGGCCGTGCTCCCTCGCCCGGCTGGACTATCACAAGGAACAGGCGGCGCAGCTGCGCAACCTGGTGAGCAGACCGGGACGGCGGAGGCCGGCACGTTCCACCGCTTCCTGAAAAGCCCGCGGAAGGGAGTGAGAAGGCGGGCGCAGCAGGGTTAGGGGGACCCAAAGTGACAAGTTCCCCGGAGTGCTGCTTCTGCTGCCCGGGGTCCCTTGAGCTTGGGGTGCGGACCTGGCGGAGGCTGCAAACCCCGGTTGTAGGAGGGGCTGGGGCCGACTGGCTCTCCTGCTGCAGGTGCCTAGATGGCGGGCTGATGGAGGGACAGTGCCCTGCACCCTGTTCGTAGTTACTAGCCTCTTCGGAATCACAGCTAAGTTCTTTCTGAAAACGAGGACTTATTTTACCTAGTGCCTCTATCCTCCATATGAGAGTTTTTGGAAGAATCTGGAGGGAAGTGGAAGATATGTTTTAGTTGTCTTTTTGTTGTTGTTATAATGCGTGCAACAATGTAAAAATCGAGCATTACACTTCCTGTCTATGCACACCGGTTTTCTTTACTTGTTTATATTTTTAGAGCAGGCATTTAATATTCTATTCCTACGCGTTAACAAGTTTACTAAAAGTCTACATCTTCTCATCGGATCAAGCCCCCATGCCCACAGTGCCCTTTAGTTTGATGCCAATTCTCTTACTGCCGTTTGATAACACACTCTTGTCCATAGCATCCCTTATGTGCAGTCTTCCTGTATCCCACAAATGAACTTACAAGGGAATCAGTGTACCCACTTCTTAGCAAGAGAATCATTTTGGGAACCAGGCAAGACAAGCATCTGTCTCAGTTACAGAGATCAGTTCCACATTCCCATCAGCCCTCATTTTTGAAAGTGCCCTTCAGAGAGCTTGCTGAGGGAGTTCCTGGCTTTAAGCATTTAGTGTTGTGCCTTGCATGTTCTGTGTTGTTCGTGCAAGTTAGATTAAATTAGTGACCAGAGAAAGCAAACATTCCAGAGTTTGGTAAATTTTCTATTGGCGTGGATAGTAAACAAAATACCTTAGTACTTTAGAAGTAGTTTGTTTAACCTGGAGCACCTGGGTTCGACGAGAGTGAAATGCCTTGTTCCTTCTCCCCTAGGTGCAGTGTGGTGACTTTCCTCACCTCCTAGTATATGGGCCATCAGGCGCTGGAAAAAAGACAAGAATTATGTGTATCCTACGAGAACTTTATGGTGTTGGGGTAGAAAAATTGAGAATTGAACATCAATCTATCACAGTAAGCATCTCTCTTCGGTGTTCTCTAGATGTTTCTGGCAAGGATTTTCAATTTTGGTTATGTATACACCCCTCCCCACTACTGGCTGCCTAGTGTGTGACTTAAGAAATTGTGTGTGTGTGTGTGTGTGTAGGTGTAGTATGCATACATCAGTTGAAACAGACATTCACAGTGTCAGTGTGAAAATCCACAAAAGTAATTATCTGTAGAACATGCATGCTTTAAGTTGATACATGGTCGTCATCTCCTACCCGTTGTCTGAGAGGGATTGCAGAGACACATTATTAAACGGGAAGAGTAAAACAGGTGTGCATGAGATTCCCTCTTTCTATGCTATTATTTGCCGTGGAACATGAATATATTTTTCCTTTATTTCTGTGTTAACATGGGAGATTGTTCAGGTAGTTAGTGGTGATTGGTTATACATGAGAAAAAGAAGATAGCCAGTAAGAAAATGTTGAGCAGATTCTTGTTTCATTCACAGACTCCATCTAAAAAAAAAATTGAAATCAGCACCATTGCCAGTAACTACCACCTTGAAGTTAATCCCAGGTAAACTGCTACTAAATAGTTTTAGAAAAGTAGTAGGAATTCACAGTCATTGTCCTCCAGCTTTGAGTTATTTTTTTTGAAATATTGCTGTCCGTTTGGAAGCTTGGTCCACAGAGCAGTTGAAAGTAAAGCTGGTTGCTTGACCCACAGCCCGGTGTTGGCTACTGTGCTGTCACTGAAGTCTGTTGAGCTCGCCTGACTCTTTCAGTGTTGGTGAGCATAAACAAAGCTGTCTAAAAAGTCAATCCTGTCTGGAATAAGTATTTCAGATACTGAATGTGGGCCACCATCCTTCTTTGGTATATTTTGTGTTTCATTGTCTCTATTGGAGGATTATGTTAGGCAATGGCTATTGCCTGGATGCCTACTGAGATAGAAGGTCCAAGTGCTGCTATGGGGGTTGGGGGGACACTGGGGCCCCATGTTACAGTATTAATTGGGAAAAGTGTCAGAGGTCCTTAGGGCAGCAACCACCACGGACCATGTCACCGAGGTGAGTGTCTCTGAAAAGACGGTGGAATGGAGGGAGTGGGAGGAGTCTTAAGCTCATGCTTGTGTGGATTTGGTGGCAGGCACTATGTATGCTCTACACACACTGTCTTCTTCAATCCGTAGAGTAACTCTTACACAGTTAATCAAGAGAAAGATGGGGAATGGATCAAGTTATAAAACTAAGAGTGTTTGCTCTGTAGGCTACTTGGGGAATATGCCAAGTTCATGCCTGGGAAAATGGTCACCAGAGTCCAGATGTTCTGGTCTAGCTATGACAAAGAGAGGAAAACTTAATGCTGTGTGGGTAATTGTAAAGTGAAATGGACAAATGAGATGTAACTAGGTCCTTCTGTAGTGAGTAAGGTAGTAGCAGGGGATTTGTTAAACTGTTAGTTTTCTCCTTGAGTAGTAATATTACTGTGAGAGCACACTGAATGCTTTCAGTGCTAATACAATTGCAGTTTGTTAACGAGCCTAAAATATACCAATTTTAAAGGTTTATAATAGTAACTACATATTACTAGTTTCAACAAAAATTTTAAGCACAAGATTGTACAATTGTAGACAAGCATGGTTGTATACTCAAGATGCTGATAAATTGAAAATTGAAAACCAACATGGGCCACAAATCAAAATACCATATCAAAAACAAAAGAGAGGAAAACAAACTTCCTGAAATTTTTCATGTACTAACAGCTTAAGAGTAAGGGTGTAATACTTGGTAAGTATTTACAGCCATGTAATCGTCTTTCTCCTGTTGTATAGTGATGCGGGAAACAGTGATCGGGTTGTAATTCAGGAGATGCTGAAGACAGTGGCTCAGTCACAGCAGCTTGAAACCAGCTCACAAAGAGACTTCAAAGGTGAGTGGAGGAGGCTAGCCTCCTGTGAGGCTGCTGGGCACCAGCGCTCCTTCTTATTGGAGTTAAAAATGAATGTGTGCTGGGTATAGTGGCATTTGGGAGGCAGAGGCAGGAGGATCTCTGTAGTTCAAGGCCAGTGTGGTCTACATAGTGAGCTCCAGAGCAGCCGGGCTCCATAAAGAGACTGGTCAAGAGAGAGAGAGAGAGAGAGAGAGAGAGAGAGAGAGAGAGAGAGAAAGAATCAAATGAATGTGAGCCCCAGCCTCTACTTGTGGTGTTTGCAGTCCTCTGTCTGCGGTGCCTGTTTGACATTTCAAAAAAAGTACTGGGAACGCACATCATTAAAAATAAGAAACAACGTGATTTCAAAATAACTGGTTTGTGACCAAAACTTCCCGTTGTCAACTGTGAACAAAGAAAGTGAAAACTAGCTGTAACCCCATCTCCTGGACAGACATGACTGATGGTGACTTTTGCCTGCCAGTGTTTCTTTTTTTTTAAATTTTTTAAATTTTATTTATTTTTTTATTATTTATTTATTTATTTATTAAAGATTTCTGTCTCTTCCCCACCACCGCCTCCGCTTTCCCTCTCCCTCCCCCAATCAAGTCCCCCTCCCTCGTCAGCCCAAAGAGCAATCAGGGTTCCCTGCCCTGTGGGAAGTCCAAGGACCACCCACCTCCATCCAGGTCTAGTAAGGTGAGCATCCAAACTGCCTAGGCTCCCACAAAACCAATAAGTACAATAGGATCAAAAACCCATTGCCATTGTTCTTGAGGTCTCAGTAGTCCTCATTGTCCGCTATGTTCAGCGAGACCTGTTTTAACCCAGGCTTTTTCAGACCCAGGCCAGCTGGCCTTGGTGAGTTCCTGATGTAATGCTTACATATAAGACTTTGTGATGACAAAAGTGTCAGCATTTGATGCGTTTCATGTATGTTGTCAAATTCTTCATTAGTGCGACAATGGAAATTTGTGTTTCTCCAAAGCAGTTATCTAATCTGTATGTTGTTATTTTTTTATCTTTGTTATTTTGGAGGAGAAAAGTCATTTTTTCTTTTGTATATATATTTATTGTTTGAATTATTCATAGTTACTTTCAGTCTATTTCTTTTGAACGTGTCTATGGTATGTGGCGCCATGGTGTGATGTACAGTGCACATGTGTGCCAGTGCACATGGAGGCCAGAGTCTTCCTGGCTCACTCTTCAGTTTATCCTTGAGGTGGGGTCTCTCACTGAACCTGGATACACTGATTTTGGCTCTACTGAAGAGCCTGTGAGTTCCAGGGATGCAGCTATGTCTGTTTCTCCAGCTCTGAGTTTTATGGCCATCTTTTTACATGGTTTCTGGAGCTGAACTCAGGTCTGAGTGGAGTGTACTCTTAGCAGGAAGCGCCTTTGTTACTTATAGAACCAACTACTTGCTCCATTCCCACTGTGTCAGGGTCCCATGTTCTCAGCCACAGATTGGGCCCTGTGGGGCCTGCTCCTTCTCATGGCTTCTGCGTTCATACTGGCTGTGATCCCGTGTGTTCTGTGGGCAGTCTGTGGTTTCACATTCTCACCGCTTGGACAAGTGTTGTGGATTCCTCTTTTCAACTCCCACTCAGGCATGATGTTGTGTCTTTGTCATTGTTCCCTTTATGCAAATGGGAATGGAGTTTGACTTACACATTGAGGTCGTTTTGTCTGTGTACACATTTAAACAGAATCCTCCTGCTATTTCTGCCCTTTGGAAACAGCTTGTTAATATAATAAAAAAAAATGCAAAGCTTGGATTCACCCCCTGCCTATTCACAGTTCCTGAACCACTTAGGGCTGACTGGTCCTCGATTGCAGCCAGATGCAATTTTCTTGTACGTCCTCCCAGATTCTCCTGTTGACTGTACCCTTGGCTATGACTTGCATCAGAGATTTCCAAAGTATTAACAAATTCTTTGAGTTTATAGCGTAGATCAGCACATCCTTGTCTTGCAGCTTTGTTATGATAAAAGCTGAGATGAAGTAAGAAGTCCTAATTTAACTTCATTTTGACCAGGGTTTCTTAGTCTTGTTTGATTATAACATTTAAAAAATATGATTCTGCCCCTTGCGGAGGTGAAAGTAGAATATCAGCCATCTATTTAGGACGTCACACCTATTAGTGAGGACACAGTAGAGGCAGATGGGGACTTAACGCTTGAGTGCCCTCCAGTTGAAGCTGGTTTGTTTCTTTTTGACCCAGTGGTATTATTGACAGAGGTGGACAAACTCACAAAGGATGCTCAACATGCCTTGCGCAGAACCATGGAGAAGTACATGTCCACCTGCAGGCTGATCTTGTGTTGCAATTCCACATCTAAGGTGATCCCCCCGATCCGCAGTAGGTGCCTGGCAATTCGTGTGCCTGCTCCCAGCATTGATGACGTAAGTCATGTTAAGCTTTCCAGAAATATCTTGGCTCAAGTTTTGTTTTCTAAAACAAGGTGAAGCATGTCAGACAGACCCAAAGGTCAACCATTAGTAGGTGTACAGAGTGATGTCTTTACTGGTAAATACAAATAAAAAACATGTTCTCTTGCATCTATCTTTTAACAAATGAGTGTTATGAATTCAGTTCTTAAGGACTGACGAAGTATTTAATGTCTTCTACCTTAAGCTGATTTACTTTGTTATGGGGAAATGGGAGCACAGGGGATGTAGAGAACGTGAGAGTCCCTGGTTCCTTTGGGGGAGTCAGTGCGCTGTTTTCCCCTTCATCCTAACAGCTGTCACTAACATGTACTAGTTTCTCCCAGTAGACAACTCTCATTCATAATAGACAGTGAAGACTGTACAGCAGCAGCACGTGGCGTCCTGTAGGACGCAGCAGCACTGTGAAAGGCTCCACAGCGATGCAGACAGATGTTAGACGTTGGCTCATGTGTTTTCGTCTTTGTTGATTTGTCTTCCAGATTTGCAGTGTATTATCCAGTGTCTGCAAGAAGGAGGGTCTAGCTCTTCCTTCAAAGCTGGCTCACAGGCTGGCAGAGAAGTCCTGCAGGAACCTCAGGAAAGCCTTACTGATGTGTGAAGCTTGCAGAGTGCAGCAGTGAGTGGGGCCGTCACACAGGGAGCATCTGGAACATGGCGATGTGGTATTAATTTATTTTCTCTTGTGTCATAGATACCCTTTTACTGAAGACCAAGAAATCCCCGAGACAGACTGGGAAGTGTATCTGAGGGAGACTGCAAATGCTATCGTCAGTCAGCAGACTCCACAGAGGTAACAGCATGAGGGAGGCACAGACACCATGATGTTTACAAGTATAATTCTCGAGTCTCATTTGAAAAGGGGAAAAATTGCATGTAAGACCTGAAATATAGTGATCCTAAGTAGGTAGTGTGCATCGTTTATTTTTCTTCAATCTGTTTAACATGTAAAATTGAACTTTATTCATCTCTTCACCCCCCTGTCCTCCAGAAAGTAGCTTAGTTTTATTGCACAGCATAAAGTGCCTAGTGAGCTCAGGCTGAAAGAACAATTGTCATTGTTGTAATTGCTTTGTAATTGATGCGGAATATGCTAGAAAGACACTGAGCTTCCAGCTTGAGAGCTAACTTAGCCAAATGTTTCTCTCATGGAGATACTGTTTGTTGTCCTGCCAAGGGCACTTGTGCTTTGGTACAGAGATCAAAGAGATTGTACGATATGGGTCCAGAACTGCAAGACACTGCTCATGCCCAAGGACAGGATCTGTGGTGAGAAATACGAAGTCCTTAGAAAGCATCATTGTGCCATACTCCAAAGTGTTTCCTTTCACGTCTGTGGGTTTCTTACTCAGTAGTGGACAGGACTGAAATGTCTCAGCCACCAGTTGTTTGGTTTATGGCAGCTTAACTGACTAGTACAGGCTCTATAGCTCTGAATAAACATGACAGTTTTGAGGTCCCCTGCTGTTGCAGTGTGGCATTTCGTCAGCCTCATTGAAGCGCAGCCTCATTTTTGCCCATCACAGCTGAGAAGCAAGCCGCCTTGAGCCCTAGGGGGAGTAGATCATTTTTAGGGTGCAGAATAGACTTGAGTGCAGCCACGAGAGCCTGAGCGTCCCTGGTTTAGATGAAAACAGTGGTGAGAGGAGTGTGTGTTTCTAGGTAGCTATTGATGAGTTAGGGTTCAGGAGATTCTTCTGTCAGTTAGTGCAGGTGGTTAGTGAGACCTTGTGGGTGCTGCTGTGTTGTACTCTATGTGTGACAAAGAGAGGAGTTTGAACGTGTGCTTTTAAGAGAGACCTTCTAGATCCCTGTCTTGATTCACCTGCAGTGGAGCATCTGCAGGAGCTTATTCAGAACCCTGGACAGTTGTTTTTTTTTCTTGGTAATGCATTGTAGAAAGACAAAGACAGTTGTTTTCTGAGTTTAGGGAATATCGTTATTTATTCTTGTTCTGACATGCAGTATGTGCATTTCTGTCCCACCCTCCTGAAAATGCCATGAGGGAAGCCTGAGTTAGGGACTCGGGTTTGCACTCGTATTGGTTTCTCATGGTTGTGGTTATCCGGGAGCTCTGCCTGTCCCTTCTGTGAAGGTCAGCTTTGTGTCCCTGCTGTAGTTTATAGACTAGGTTCATGCTGACATTACCTCATCTCTTGTGTGATCGACTGGAGACAGGCCAGTCTTTTCACAGCCTCTTTGTAGATACTTTAAGCATAAAATTCTAAGCTGCATAAACAGTACTTGATTCATCAGTAGAGTGAGTGTATTTAGTTTCTGGTGTGAACAAGCTCAAGTTCCACATTTCAAGTTCTTGATTTCTGTTTTTTCTTTTCTTTTCTTTTTTTCCCTTAAATATTTATTTATTTATTTATTAAAGATTTCTGTCTCTTCCCCACCGCTGCCTCCCCTTTCCCTCCCCCTTCCCCAATCAAGTCCCCCTCCCTCGTCAGCCCAAAGAGCAATCAGGGTTCCCTGCCCTGTGGGAAGTCCAAGGACCACCCACCTCCATCCAGGTCTAGTAAGGTGAGCATCCAAACTGCCTAGGCTCCCACGAAACCAATAGGTACAGCAGGATCAAAAACCCATAGCCATTGTTCTTGAGGTCTCAGTAGTCCTCATTGTCCACTATGTTCAGCGAGACTGGTTTTAACCCGGGCTTTTTCAGACCCAGGCCAGCTGGCCTTGGTGAGTTCCCGATAGAACATCCCCATTG
>NW_026068010.1:5428130-5468764 GCF_014885135.2 Alexandromys fortis
ATTGTCTTCTCCAGATCTGTGAAGAATTTTGATGGGATTTTGATGGGGATTGCATTGAATCTATAGATTGCTTTTGGTAGAATTGCCATTTTTACTATGTTGATCCTCCCAATCCAAGAGCAAGGGAGATCCTTCCATTTTCTGGTGTCCTCTTCTATTTCTTTCTTCAAAGACTTAAAGTTCTTGTCAAATAGATCTTTCACTTCCTTGGTGAGGGTTACCCCAAGATATTTTATGCTGTTTGTGGCTATCGTGAAAGGTGATGCTTCTGTGATTTCCCTCTCTGTTTCCTTATCCTTAGTGTATAGGAAGGCAACTGATTTTTTGGAGTTGATTTCTGTTTTTTCTTAATTTTTATTACTCTGCATGTTTTTGTGTATGTACGTGCATGTTTGTATGTGTGCATGTTTGTGTGTGTTTATACGCATGCACTCGCTCATAAGTGCAAACAGCTGTGAGTGTGTCTCTGTAGAGATCAGAGGATGGCTTTTGGGTGTCATTTTGACCCTTCACCATGGATTCTGGGCGATCAGACTAAGGTTATTAGGTTTGCAAAACAAGCAGATTACCCAGCAATCCATCTCTCAGTCCCCGGAAGTCTAGATTTCCCTTCAGCACTATTGTGAGTGATACAATGAGGAGCCCTTATTATAAATACCTACTGTTAAAAAGTACGGAAAAAAAACTTACAATAAATGAACTGGTCCTTGGCCCTGGTGGATTATCCTAGGAAGCTGAGGCAGAAAGAGTGCTACCAATTCAAAGCTGGCATGAGCTACATGTGGCCCAGGCCAATTGGGCTACAGAATGAGACTGTGTGAGAAGACACTGAAGTGGGTGTACTGGGGCTGTCTCTCATTGGTACAGCACAAGTCAGGCAGCTTCTGTCCACAGCTAGGTGATAAATCAAGTAAGAAACTTGACCTTACCAGCTGGGTCATTAAAATTGTTCCTTCTTTTTTATCACAAAGTGGCAATTTCTTTGTCTTTCGTAGGCTCCTTGAAGTCCGAGGGAGGCTCTATGAGCTTCTCACTCACTGTATTCCTCCTGAGATGATAATGAAGGTAAGTGGCCCTGTTTGACATCTTGAACGTTCCTAGCTGTAACCTGACAGCAATCCTGTGATCACAGAGCCTTTGTCATGCCAAGGTACATCATCATCAGTTTTAGCATTGCAGTAATTCTACAGATGCATTCTTCCTGTGTGCCAGGCACCCTTAGGGGACCACAGAAGACGGGAGGGAAGACCTCAGTTGTGATGCTGTGTTCATGGGAGTCACATGGGAGACAAGTGAAGAATACTTCATAATGTTTTGAGTCTTTAAAGGAAGGAAAGTGAAATAATAACAGGGCTGAGTTATGCACAGCCATGGTCGGCTGCTCAGGGAAAGGTTTTTTTCCAGCTGACACTCAGCACTAAGGATGGAACTGTATAAGTGGTTGGGAAACAGACGTTCCAGGAAAGACTTGGTGTACATGGAGAAATGAGGATGAGGATGTAGGTACAGTCTAGACTTTGTAGGATCACTCTGCTGGCCGCTTAGCTAAATTTACTGATTTCAGGTATTAGGGAATTCTCAGTTTGATTCTATTGAAATTGCACAGTAATGTGAACAAACTCACATGATACAGAGTATAAGGTCGTCCTCTATATATAGGTGTTATTAATGCTTTGAATAGACTTGTTCCTTTCACCTAGTGACAAGTGCTGTGTGCGTGTGTGTATGTGTGTATGTGTGCATGTGTGTGTATGTGTGTGTGTGTGTGTGTTTTTAGTAGTGTGTAGTCTGTTCACTGTACTGAGTCTTTATTCAACAGCATAGGCTAGATGACCATGTCAGTTTTTTGAAGATGGCCTTTATTGGTGCAACTTTGGATTGCCTATATTATTAATGTAATGAATATGACAATAACTGCCTTGGTACTTAGGTCCTTGCACCCTTGTGCAACTGCACACAGCTGCTCTTAACTTATGAGGGCTTTTTCTTTTTTTCTTTTTTTTCCTGATAAACCCATAATAAGTTGAACATGTCATGCAAATGATGTAGCCAGATCTGGTGGCCACTTGGATGAGGTAGAAGGATCTCTTGAGCATATCAGCCTGGGCCCACAGGGAGGCCTTGTCTGAAAGAACAGAAGAGCATTTAGTGCATCTGACTTACCCCTCAGACAGCACAGGTCAGTGATAATGTGCTGTAGATATGGACTGTCGCCATCATGGTCATGTGACTGGTGTGACTCCCTCCATGGTGCCACGGTCTCAAGAGAATGTACTGCATATCTCTAGCCCGGAAAAAGATCAAAATCCAAAATACAATTTACTTTTTTTTTTTAACCATTTTTTTAAATTTTTTTGAGATTATAATTACTCCTTTTCTCTTTTCTCACTCCAAGCCCTTCCCATACCCTTTTTCTTCCTTCTTCTTGCTGTCTTTAAAATTCAAGGCTTCTTTTTTATTAATTGCTTACACATACACACACAGATTTGGGTGCGTGCGTGTATTCCTAAAGACATATGTACAACTTGCTCAGTCTGTATAATGTCAGTTGTTACAAGAAACACTTTCTTGTGCATCTATCTTCTGCGTCATCAATAAAGCTAACAAAGCAAAAGGAAACAAATGATCCATTAATTCAGACTGTTGCAAGGGACTTTCTGTGTTTGGAATTTGGAAGACATTAGATAAGCGCCAGGTTTTATTGTATACATGGTGTTTTTGGCTTTGTTGAAGTCCACTGATTCATACAAAAAGTACTAGATATATACATATATATACATACATGTAAGTATATATGCCTACATACAGACATAAAAACTACATTAAAGCTTTACCTTTATGAGGGAGAGGCGTAAGCATGTTTGGGTATTTTTCCCCCATACTGCTTTTTAAGTCTCCCTTCTTCCTGTAGGGCCTGCTCTCAGAGCTCTTACACAACTGCGATGGGCAGCTGAAAGGGGAGGTGGCACAGATGGCCGCCTATTATGAGCATCGACTGCAGCTGGGCAGCAAAGCCATTTATCACTTGGAGGCGTTTGTGGCCAAGTTTATGGCCCTTTATAAGAAGTTCATGGAGGACGGACTGGAAGGCATGGTTTTCTGATGCAGCCAGCGGCTCCTCCAAGTACCTCAGAAGTCATGTTTATGCAGATTTGCTCTGGGACTGTGGGTACAATAAACTACTTTATTTACTAAATTGTTATTGTGGGGTTTTTGTTGTTTTTAAATGAATCCTTTCTGAGCTATTAATCATTTTTATTCATTATTTTTATATGTAAGGGTGTTCTGCCTGCTTGAGTATGTATGCTTGTGTATCATGTTCATAATTGCTGCCAGAAGAGGGTGCTGGAGCCCCTGGGACCTGAGTTACAGATGTTTGTGAGCTGCTGGGTATTGAATGTGGTCCTCTGCAAGAACAAGTGACTTTTGGCCACTAAGCCATTTCTCCAGCTGCTGAACTATAAAAGACTTGCAAAGCCTCTATGATCTTGCCCTTAGTGTTGTGGTGTACTGGGAATCCTGTTTTTTAAAGGGTATAAATATAGAGGGTGGACACTGAAATTTCCAGATTCCTGTGCTGCTTTACAAGGAAATACCCGGAGATTGTTGTACAGAGTTCACATTAGCCATGGGACCTCTGTAGAAAATGTAACCATGGCTACATGAGCTTTGCCAGCTGCCAGTCTTTCCTCCTGGAAGCCTTTTTTATGTTAATCTATGGAATTTCTAGCTTCAAACTAGACTTTGCAGAGGTGACTCACTTCTCTTAGACTTTCTTCTGTCCTTTAAGACTGTCAAAGAGTTTTGATCAGGAGAATAATGTAACACTTTGGAACAAAGATCCATCCTAGGAGTCCCACACTGGAGGATGGAGAACCTCCACAACCACCATAACCTTAGCCTCGGTGCTGTGGTAGACAGGAGGGATAGGGACCTAGACACTGCAGGAAGCCAGCATGCTTAAGCCCCAAGGGGAAACACAGGCACCAGGAGAGCCTATCCAAGTCATGGAACCAATGTAAGTGTTACAGCTCTGTAGGGAATGTATCATGGCAATTGTGAGCCTTGGAATACCACAAAGTTATACTGCATAACAAATCTCACACAAGAGATTTATCAGAAGGGAAAAACCCAGGGCAAGAAGCAGAAGCGAATTGAACAGACGATAGGGTTTATATATTTTCTTGGGGAGGGGAACAGAGCTTTCCAGGACGGAGATTTCAAAGGGGGATTTGTGGGATTTCAAGTCCTGGACTTGGGTGGACTTTTTACTCTGCATGGTAAGGAATGGGTCTAGCCATTAGGGCAATTAGAGTGTTCTGTGGGTGGTATCTGGTGGTTGGAGGTTCTCATGGGAGGGACTTGGCGACTCATGTGCCTTGAAAGGCTTACAGTAGGTACCAAAAGAAATATTTGTATTCTTCTCATAATGTTCATTATAGACTACTGAATGGGGAACATTTGACAAGAATTTAACTACTTCTCATTGTCGCTAAAATCACTGATAAAATTACAGACCATCATTCACTCTAATCAGAGCCCAAATGTAGTTGGTGGAGTCAAGTGGCAGAGAAAGTGAACCTTCATTTCATATATTGGTCACATTGCATATATTCATACATTGCATGGTTGGTAATACTATGCACAGACACTAAGCCTGTTAACCATTGTTAACTGTTCATCAAGGATGGTGGATTAAGCTCCTGGATCTCATTCAAAGGTAAATTTGGGTCTAGGTGTTCTGGGACACAAACTCCTTGATGGACACACATGAACTCATTAGGGAAATTCGCACTTCAGTTGTGACGTCACCTCTCAAAACAACCTTTAGGAAATTGTTTTTATGGTTGAAGAAGGACTTATCCACTTAACACCAAGAGAACCTCGAACGAAAACAGTGAGCAGGAATCAGGGAACCATCACCAACTCCAGAAGAAAATAGATAAGGTCCATTATAGACAAAGGTGCCTTACAAATGAATTAAAAACTATTTGGCCCAATGTATAACTTGGATTGTCAACACCTTGCTGGAAACGGGAACAACACGATCGTTGGGTAGAGAGACCAGGACAACGAGGGCCTTAGCGTGTTTTGGCTCCGTAATAATCATGAATATTCTGTGACACATGAGGTATTTTTACTGCTTAAATTCTTCCCATTTCACCTGGAGAAACCAGAGGAAAGGCACATTATTGACTGGGTCACAAAGCGTTGAGCCTGGCACAGAAGACAGGAATGAATGACTATGAAGGGGGCTACAGATGCCCTAAGACAATTTGATGCTGGTCCGGCGCCATTCCATCCTCTCTGCAGTTGTTGAAATCCACCCGTTGATTGGTCATTCAAAGGCCCGGAGGAAGGTATAGCTTCATTCTGAGGTCGTTTAATCACAGTATATACGATGAGAAATTATCAAGATGTTATGGATTAGTCTGATAATTGAGCTCTAAGGAGATAGCTCAGTTGATAAAATACTTAACAAGCAAACATGAGGGCCAAAGTTTGATTTCCGGAGTCCACATTAAAATAAGCGAAAGCCTAATTTGGGCCTGTGCAGGCTCCCCCACTACCAGTCTAGAGTGAGAGAGTGAGTGAGCTCTCACTAGCTCAGATCAGCTACTTCTAAGGGTGTCACCATCATGGTCTTTATCCCTTTGCATGTGGAAGTCAGTTGTAAGGCTTGGGCAATCTGTGGGGTCCCTGGCAGTGGTACCCGAATTCACCTCTAGTGTCTGAGCTGTTGTCTAGGAGCACATTCTTTTTGGAGGGATTCCTTGCTCAGCCTAGATATAGGAGGGAGAGCTTTGGTCATACCTGGAAGTGAAGTGTCAGATTTTGTTGACTCCCCATGGGAAGCTTTACCCTTTCTGAGAGTAGATGGTGGAAGTTGGTGGGGGAAGTGGGAGGAGGAGAGGGAGTGGGAACAGGGATAGCTATGTAAGATGAGAAAAAAATTGTATTAGGAAAATCTTAATAAAAAATAAGCAAAAGTTGGACTTGGTGGTGGAGAGGGAACAAAGTTAAGTGAATCTTTGGGGCTCACTAGCCAGCCAGCCTGCCATAGGCAGCCCCAGGTCAGTGGGGTATCTTGCCCCCAAAAATGGCACCTGAGAAATGACACCTGAAGCTGGCCATGGCCCACACATGCACACATGCACATACCCAGGGTTGCGTGCGCGCGTGCGCGCGCACACACACACACACACACACACACACACACACACACACACAGACAGTAAAATAAAAGAAAAAATCTCACTTTAATTCCAGCAGTCAGAAAACAGAGTCAGGCGGATCTCTTGAGTTGTAGGTCAGCCAGGACTACCTCGGAGTGAGTTTCAGGACAGCCAGAACTGCATAGAGAAACCCCATCTCAAAAGAAAACAACATAAAAATCAATAATGTTTCACAGATTTGTTTTAGGCTTTTTGGCTATTTAGGAATTATCGTTTGTCTATCTGTTGTTGAAGTGTTTGAAATGAGTACTTTATAAGCACCTGCTTTAATATCTTATGTCTCTGGGGCTAGCAATGGGTGGAGTGATGTGTCTGAACTTTATATATTTTGCACAAGTTTATAGGGTTATGTGTAAGCTAAATATATGCTAAGAAATCAGTAAATGCTATTTTATGAATATTTAAAAATCTACATTATACCTGGACTCCCAACATACAAAGTGGCCAGTAAAGTTTTTTGGACATGTCTGCTATTCCTCATCTTTCAGAGAGAAAGACCTGCCATTCAGGTTGTCCTCTCTATATTTATCTGCTCACCTTGACAGAACAAGTAGTGTGCTCTTATATATATGAGATGCAATTTTTAGATTAAGAAAAGCCTGCCTGTCACCAGCACCAAATGTGTAAGTGTCCCAAATGGATCACAAATCTGTAAGCTCTAACCGTGTGCACGCCAATCAGTGCCCTTAAATAATTGAAAAGGGACAGAACACCTAAGGTGGGAATCTGCAGTTTTCTCTAAGTGTTTGCTCTTAGGGGCTGGAGAGATGGCTTAGTGGTTAAGAGCCCTGGCTGTTCTTCTAAGGACCCAGGTTTGGTTTCTAGCATCTACATGGAAGCTCACAACCCTCTTGTAACTCCAGTTGCTTCAATCAAAAGGGAATCTTTCTGGGTAGAGTAACTCTTATCTGTTATCTTCCTTAGGTTTCTATCGCTGTGATAAAACACTGACCAAAAACATATTGGGGAGGAAAGGGTTTATTTGATTTCTCCCCATCCCAGTCAATCCTGAGGGTTGTCAGGGCAGGAACTCAAGACAGGAATTCAAGCAGCAGCCATGAAAGAGTGCTGCTTACTGGCTTGCTCCACATGGCTTGCTTTCCTTGTTTTCTTTTGCAACCCAAGTTTATGTGCCCAGGGGTGGCACCTCCTCAGTGAGCTGGGTCCTACAATACGATCCATTAATCAAGAAAATGAACCATGGACTTCCCTAAAGGACAACCTGACGGAGATACTTTCTCAGTCAAGGTTCCCTCTTCCCAGATAACCTTGGCTATATCAAGTTGACAAAAAAGCTAACCAGCGCAGATGTGCAGATGTCATTCAGTATGTGAGAAGCTGAGACAGAGAATGTTAAGGTTTTTGAAGTCAGCCTGTACTCCATTGCTAGATCCAGTCTCCAAGCCAACAACAAAGATGGAGTCACTAGTGCCAGCCCTGATGAACAACTAAAACCAAGGGTGCATAGAAAAAACGATTCCTGGGCTTGATTGCCAGGCATGGCCTTGAATGTGCTCTAATCCCCTAACCTTGGTTCCTGCTTGGGTTCTTTGTTACTTGTTTTGGAAATAGGCTTTTTCACTTCAAGATTGAGCAGTATATAGGAAGACTGGGGTAATATAACTGTCCTGGAAACAACGAAGATATTCCAAAGAGACACTGTGTCCCTCCCTTTGGATGCTGGGAAATTGAAGCTACAAACTTAATAATTGGATTTCCTCCAGGAATTCCTTGCAGGCAAAGAAAGAAAAGGCAGAAGTCTGGTACTGAATGGAGAAAAAACTTGGCTGTGAAAAAAAGATTCCAAGAGTTCTGGTCACTTGCTGGAGACACTGAAGCAGAGTGAGCAATGGCTCAGGGGTGGGTGCCACCACACCTTGATCAGGACTGCTTGGTTTTGCACTATTTTTTTTTTTTTTTTTGATTTTCGAGACAGGGTTTCGCCATAGCTTTTTGGTTCCTGTCCTGGAACTAGCTCTTGTAGACCAGGCTGGCCTCGAATTCACAGAGATCCACCTGCCTCCCGAGTGCTGGGATTAAAGGCGTGTGCCACCACCGCCCACCATTGCACACTTCTTTATATTAAAAGCGAAACTCATGCCAGGACCCTAAATATGAAGTAGAGTGTCACTGGACCCAATATGTGTTCCCCATTCCCAATGTGGCCACTTGGACTAAATCTTTCTTTGCTCTTTGTTGTTTCTGTATGTTGGTTTTGGAACAGGATCTCTCTTTATGTAAACTCACTCTACTGATAGATCAGGCTGACCTTAAACTCACAAGCATCCACATGCTGGGATTAAAGGTGTGCACCACCCAGTCTTTGTCTGCTCTTCACTCTTATCTACCAGGCTTATGGAGGATGGGTGGCCAAGGTCTAGGTTTTTAGGGGTGCCAGAGTCTGGGCTCTGGCTCTAACAACCCCTGGGTGCATCCCTGCCTATATGCTATCCTATGAATAACTCTCAGGTAGATGTCTGGGAGACGAGCAGAATTTTGGGGAACTGGGGTGTCAGGAGACAAGCAGTTGTGGGTCTGGCTGGTGGAGTCCTGGGCTGAGAAATCCCCAACACTCCTCCTGAGATGCACAAACAGGCTCCCATGGTTTATCTGGGCAAAAGAGGAGGACTCAAAGCAGGATTTTTATCTATCTATCTATCTATCTATCTATCTATCTATCTATCTACCTACCTACCTACCTATCTATCATCTATCTATCTATCTATCTATCTATCTATCTATCTATCTATCTATCTATCTATCTATCTATTTTGAGACATGGTTTCTCTGTAGCTTTGGAGCCTGTCCTGGAACTAGCTCTTGTATACGAGGTTGGCCTTGAACTCATAGAGATCTGCCTGCCTCTGTGTCCCTGAGTGTTGGGATTAAAGGCAGGTGTGGCCAGCACCACCTGGCTACCAGCCCACCCTTTTAAAGTTAAATGTGATCTCCATATGAACACAGGTTGAAAAGGGGTTGTTAAGCAGGACCACCAAGAATATGTAAGGGCCTTGGCTCTCCTTGAACATTGGACAAGCCTCAGCATTCCTAGGTAAGCTAACACTACCTGGAAATCTGCCTTTGAAGAACTTGCAGCAATCATCCCACCACCATCTGAGCCCTAGAAAAGTAATTGCCAGGCCCGATATGGCCCAGACTTCTGTACGAGGTGTGGGGAGGTACCTTTCTCAGATGCAGGGGCCCCCCAGAGAATCAAATAAATGGAAAGCTACGCTATATGATTTTATTTTAACAGCCTATCAAGGACATCCAAGTTATGAGTAAAGCCCTGCCCAATCCTGTTGTATTTAGTTCACCTCAGTAGCTACCTGCATTCCTATTCCTATTTGAAATTTCCCTGAGATGCCATCAAACAGGGCTTCCTTGTGTTTCCGTGGAGGACCACTGACTGTCCTCTAGGTGCCAGATGATGAAGAATAATATCCTTGGAAAAAAGGCTGACAAGCACTCAATTTTATGCCCGTGAATCTTTTGATATATGTTATATATATCCTCCCCATGGTGCTGGGAGAGAATTTGTGCAATTTCTTAGAAACACAATTTATCAAACCCCAATGAAAAATGAAAACATGTGTGCCCCAGACAAAGCAATTCAGATTCTAGAAGTATATCCAAAGCAGGCTGGAGTTTTCCCAATCTGGTGACAAGAACATTTCTTCCAGAACCGTCTACACTCTATGAACAGGTTGACTGTGTTTCTCTTTATTGAAGCTACTGGGCTTTTGGCACTGCCCAGAAGCACAGCTGACTTCTAAGGCCTTCTGCTGGGTCACCACCACCACGCTGTGGGGAAGCCAGATCCCAGATGTCCCAGCTGGCAGCTAGCAGCTAGCGTAGCATCCCTTGGCAGACCTGTGCCAGCAAGTCTTCAGACACTTGAGATGGACAGCCCGTCTGCATCCTGGGATACAGCTCCACCCATTCCCCTCACGTGTCACCAAAGCAGCAGAGCTGTAGCCAAAATAATTGTGGCCATCAAGTTAGGCTGTCAATATTTGATGTTTTTGGTACAATAGTTTAATTAATAGGACAGAAATGAATGGCACTACCAAGTAGTACAAATAACCCAGCTGGCAACTTTTACTGGGTAGCACTGAAAACCGATCATGGTTTCTACAGTGGCTACTCTGATCACAAAGAGAATAAAAACAGACTAGAGAGATGGCTCAGTGGTTAAGAGCACTGGCTGCTCTTGTAGAGGACCAGGTTCAATTCCCAGCACTGACATGGCAACTCACAATCAACCATAACCCCAGATCCAAGGGAGTCAGCACCCTTTTCCAGCTTCCATGGGCCCTGCACACATGCACTGCATAGAAACATGCACTCATATATGTAAAATAATGAGATAACTTTTAAAGGAAGTAAAACATTTTTAATTATGTAAATGTTCATTGTGCATGCTAATGTGTAACATGAGGATATTGTCATAAATACATTTTTTTATAACATGATTTTTTTTTTGGTGTTTTTGAGACAGGGTTTTGGTGTAGTTTTAGAGCCTGTCCTGGAACTAAACCAAACTGGCCTCAAACTTACAGAGATCCACCTGCCTCTGCCTCCCGAGTGCTGGGGATTAAAGGTGTGCACCACCACCACCCGGCAACAGAGATAATTTTTAAAGAAAGTAAAACATCTTTAATTATGTAAAAGTTCATTGTGTATGCTAATGCATAACATGAGCACATTGCCATATAAATACATCTTTACATTGAGCATGTCTCCTCCCATATATCCTATTCCCATAAGTCCCTCCGAACACCATTGGTCCTCTTTCACTCCCTATATATTTCATGCCTATTATACCAAAATACATTTATATTTCTATAAAATCTAGGAACCACAAACTACTCCTTTTTTCTTCTTGTTTTGCATTGAATTTTTAAGTCATTTTTCCTTCAGCCAACTTGAAACTTAAATATGAATGAATTTTAACTTCTCATTGAAGAATGAAGGTATGGAAACTTTTACCAAAGTCTTAAAGTTAGTACATACTTTCCCCTTGGGGTAAGAAATGTTCTGAGAGGTGTTAACACCCTGCAAACGAGAATTCAGACATCAATGTCTGGGGATGCAAAAGAGGAACATTGCCTGTGGAAGCCCAAAGGGAGTAAACACTAGAATGCATAGAAAAGGAGAGGAGCCCAGCCTGGTCCTCTAAGTGAAAGGCAGGAGTAGACATGAGTGCATAGTTTGCTTCTGTCTGTTACCCTAACAGTAACTTAAACCTAAATAACCCTAAGGCCCACCTAAGTATGGAGCTTTCTATGCAGACATACTCCTGGCCATTTGTAAGTGGATCATCTGGGTGCCCTTGGGAGAGTGTAGGTATGAGACCATAGGCATGTGTCACCTCTGGTGACAGTGGTGTAGGGATCCCAGGTATAGAGTGCCTGTGATCATACCCACATGATGACATACTGTCAACCAACACTAAACAGTCTTACAGGGTCAGGACAGTGGGAAGACCCTAAGAGAAAATTACTTTTTCCTGGGACCCATGTGGTACAGATAGAATGGTTTGGTGAGGGTCTGGCTGAAGCCAGGCTTTTCAGATTAGTGTGTGGCATAAACATATGGATGCCACTGAGTCCTATTGTACACAGGGAAAGGCAGAAGGAGAGAAGCTGGCAGTCCTGGTCAGTCCTAGAGAAAGCCAATGAGGAGGAGGCTCAGCGCTGGTAGAGATGAAACTTGGATTGGAATCTTGGCTGCTAGCTAGCGAGAGGCCAACAGCAGCCTCAATCGACACACTTCTCTGGAAGCGCTCGAACATTCAGGATGTTCTCATCTGTACAGACTTCTAGTAGCTCAGGCACTGAAAAGCCAAGAATAGTGTCTTGGCTCCCTTTGGAGACATTGGGGTGTGCTCTGTCTTTCAACATCTGGGGCCATTTACCCAGGGGAAGCTAAGGTAACACAGGCCAGCCTGGAGCAGGAAACCTTTCTGGTCCCCCTGATCCACTGCAGTCCCTGACTGTGAGACTGTGATCCTGTGAGAACATCGAGGAACATTATTTCTGTCCACTTTCACTTCACTGCGTGGTAATGGGTTGTTGATGTCTCTCAGAGGTTCCACATTTAAACTTTCCTTCCTTCCTTGGAGTTTCCTCAGAATAAAAGGGAGCTGTGTAAGTCCCCCCCCCCTCCCCGCCCCACAGATTCAATCTCAGTAGTCCAAACTACCTGGAAAAAATGGTCAGATATATACCAACTTCTCTGAAGAATCAGGCAAACAGCTTCCTCTGCAGTTTTCTAGCCATCTTTCCAAAATTGGCTACCACCCGGGAGATGCTGGCTCTAATAATGGAAGAGTGAGCACCTGCACAGTAGCTCAGGCTCTCAAGCCTCCTGTTTTGGTCTCAGGAGGACTTTGCTCTTCTCCGAGACTGTATGTCTTATAGGACAAATATGGCTGTACCCTGGCATCATTGTTCCTGGGCCTGGACCTTCAAAGTGACATGGCCAGAGATGGGGATGGGGCAGACAGCTCTAGATTGTGTCATTCACTTTTCCCAAGCAGTATCAAACACTATCTTTCTTTTTATGCCTTGAGCAGAGCCTTTTCCCCATTTGGATAAAAGGTTCTATACATTGTCTAGGTTTGATGAGATTAAGGGAGCCAGGTAAGGGTCCCTGTGGATCAACCCAGAAGTCCTGTGTGTACCAACCAGAATCCTAGGAAGGAGCAGCTTAGGTTCTACTCCTTCATGAATGTCCTCAAAGAGCTGGGACAGAGGCTTATTTGCAGAACCTTATCATGGAAAGCAGAACAGTTCAAAATGCTCCCAACACACCCACCCCTTCATCAGATTCAAGAAGGTGTTATGATTGTTCATACAAGCCATGCCCACTCCTTCCCCCATCCGCTGAGGCAGGCTGATCTTCAGCTTCTGGCCTGAGCTCTCTCTCTTTTCCATCTTCTTCTTGGAGAGGCAGCTTCACATCTGCCTCTCTCCCCACTTCTCTGCTCCCCCTTTCTCTCTCTCTGTCCTCTTCTCCTTCTCTCCCCCCTCCCCTGAGTAATAAATATCCAATTCTATCCTGTACGATGTGTCTATCCATGTCCCTGTCTCCTGCCCGCTTGCCATGTGTCTCCCTGCCTGGGTCTAGCCACGGCTCGGGGACTGGCAGCCGTCTCTGCCTGGGACTGACTGCTTCCATGGCTCACTGCCTGCCGCCACATGGCCTGCTACCACCATTTGGGGACCTACAGTAGCATTTCTGCTGCCTACTGCCACTGGGGATCTTGCAGCATTTTTTTTTAAATCGTAACAGAAGGTCCCTCTAGATCTCTTGGTAGGTTGGGGACACATGGCCTTAGTGGCCATACCCTCATGGAATGATACAGATATGGATCTCTCTGGCCTGACTGTGTGAAGGATCAAGAAACAAAGACATGAGTGGGCTTTGGGCCAAGAGGGAGGTAAGAACTCATCTCTGGAATGGGATGTTTGGGGTGGCTAGTGTTCAGGAGTAAGAGTACCAGTCACCCTGCTCTTGGGATTTCCACTAGAGGGATGGTACAGAGACTTCACCTCAGGTGGAGAAAAACAGAGATCCCCAATGTTCTCCTTGGTTCTGACAAGCAGAGGAATGGATGGAAGCTAAAGGGCCCTTTGGAAATCCATTCCACCACAGCCCAGCCCAATTTGCCCAGTCTCTCCTCCAAGGTAGAGAAAGTGGAGCCCTCTATCCAGTCCCTCACTCCTAACCACCATGCCCAGCAGCACATGGGCTGGGCAGCCTTTCCCCCATCTCAGGACTACTGCTATGCTGGGGAAAGGAGGCCAGGCTTCTGACTCTACTTCCCGTCAACCTGTTCCTCCCTGCAGTGCCATATTTCTGTGGATGAGGTTTCTACAGCACCCCCAGGTTTTAGTGACTCTCCAGACCTGTTCATTGTGAAGAGGCTTTTGGACTACATAAGGTTCAATGTGCCTTCCTCAGACATCACTATCCAAGCAGAGGATATTCTATCAGTGCTGGAGGTGCAGGCATCCAAAAAGGACAAGAAGGCCTGGGGTAGGTACCTGAGAAGGTAGGAGGATGTTTGGTGATGGTCTGCACCATGGAATTCTTAAGAAGCCTTGGCCTGGAGCCAGATCTGGGTTTCTCTCACAGAGACAGGAGATTCTCTAGCATAAACAGACCCTGTGTTGCCAGCAAGGCTATCTCTGGGAAGCTTACCCCACCCTAGAAACTTCTAGGCTGTCTCTACTCATTGGTTCATCTCCTTTTGTCCTCAGATTTTGGGCTCTTCAGGGTACTAACACCAGAATACCCAATGTGGGATGCCTCAGGGATGGGAGACACTCTGCATCCAAGACAGTGCTTCTGTGGCAGGGCCCCAGGGACATCTGAACACCAAAAGGACAGGGACCTCTTGAACCCAACAGTTAGTGAGCCAGCTGGGCCAGAAGCTGGACCAGTGCAGCTTCTGACTTTAGAGCAACCTCTGTGTATATCAGCTGATACTTTAGATGTGGCTGCAGCTGTTCCAACTGCTAGGCAGTATTTCCACCTGCTGTGGCAGGTGTACAAAAGCACAAGCACAGGGACAAGGATGTCACTGGGTCCCATTGTGCACATGGAAAGGCAGAGGAGACACATTGGCAGCCCTTGTCAGTACCATAGAAAGCCTATGAAGAAGAGGCTCAGGATGGAGGACTCTCACTATCTTAGAAAGGGTAACCAGAGGCCTGCAGCAACCACAATGGATTCAACTCACCAGTCTGGAAGCGCTTCAGAGATCAATATGTTCTCTCGTTTTCATATATTTCTGGTGGCCCAGGACAGCAATACCCAAAGAGTTGTAGTCTTGGCCACCTTTGGAGACATTGGGGGTACCCTTGACCCCACACCTCTGTCCATTTTCCCTCAGGGAAGGCAAAGTAACACAGGCCAGCTTGTAGCAGGACACCTTTCTGGTCGCCTTGATCCACTTGCAGTCTCTGAGTGGGATTGTATTCTTGTGAGAACACTGAGGAACACCCTTTATGTCCACTTTTCACTTCAGTGGTAATGGGTTCTGGATGTCTCTGAGTTTTCACGACTAAACTCTCCTTTCCTTGGTTTTTCTTCAGAATAAAGGAAGCTGCATAAGCACCCCCTACCCCCCCAGATTCAATCCTAACAGCCCAAACTACCTGGAAAAATAATCTCTTATATACCATCTACTGTTTAGAACCATGACATCATCTTCCTTCATCTACAGTTTTCTAGC
This sequence comes from Alexandromys fortis, assembly GCF_014885135.2. Lineage (NCBI taxonomy): Eukaryota > Metazoa > Chordata > Mammalia > Rodentia > Cricetidae > Alexandromys > Alexandromys fortis. The sequence continues at coordinate 5,443,614 of NW_026068010.1, forward strand.
CATCTATCCAAAATTGGCTACCACCTGGGAGATGCTGGATCTGCTAATGGAAGCAGGAGCGCCTACCCACTAGTTCAGGCTCTCAAGCCTCCTGTTTCGGTTTCAGGAGGACTTTGCTCTTCTCTGGGACAGTATGTCTCATAGGACAAGTATGACTATACCCTGGCATCATTGTTCCTGGACCTGGACCTTCAAAGTATGGCATGGCCAGAGAATGGGGGTGGGGGAGACAGCTCTAGATTGTGTCATTCACTTTCCCCAAGAGTGTCAAACACTATCTTTCCTCTTATGCCTTGAGCAGAGCCTTTTCCTCATTTGGATAAAAGGTTCTACACGCTATCTAGGTTAGATGAGATTAAGGGAGCTGGGTAAGTGTTACCTATGTATGGGCCACCCAAAGGTCCTGTACCAACCAAGAATCCTAGGAACAGCTTCGGTTATTAGGATTCCTGCATTATACTGGCCCCACCCTGCTCAAGAGGACAGAGTTTACCTTGGCAGTGCTCTTGTCCCAACTGCAATATCTGTGTGATTGAAGCCAGAGACACATGGTGGCTTCTGCTGGGACTCTCTGCCCTGAGCCTCTGGCCAGAGCCCTGGCTGCAGCCTGTGCCACACTTCCTGCTGTCCCTTTTCTGTCGCCTCCACTAGAGCTGCTTTGTGCATTGCTGAGGCTGAGTGTTGGGCTGCCAGGCTCTCAGAGTGGCTAGTATTTCTCGAAGGCCGCTGGCAGCAAAGTAGCAAGATACACACCAGTGGTACAGTTGTGAGACTCACACCTGTGGCACAGCAACAGGTTGACCCTCCCCCCCCCACTTTTGCCACCCTTCTGGATCTGTTCTTGCCAACGAGGACTGCCTGCCTTCTCAGGAGGCAATGCTGGCCAATGCCCAACCCGGGGCAGAAGTGAGGAGCCTCAGCGACTGCTGACTGACTGCATTTCATTCCCCTTATGCCTGTCCTTCCCTAATAACTCCTACATGGGTTTGTCCATCTCTGCGGTTTGCATCTCATGGCCACAGAAACAACATAGGCTCCTCCCATTGATCGAAGAGTTGGAATAGAGCCTTATTTGCAGGCCCTTATATGAAGATCAGAACTGCAAAATTCTCCCAGCACACCCACCCACTTCCTGGTTCCTATTTTTTCATCAGATCCAAGGAGAGTCCTCTAGATCTCTTGGTAAGTTGGGGACACATGGCCTTAGTGAGATAATGCAAATATAGATCTCCCTAGCCTGACTCTGTGAAGGATCAAAAAACAAAGACATTGTGCTGGGAAAAGATCTTCACCAACCCCACATCAAATAGAGGACTGATCTCCACAATATACAAAGAACTCAAGAAGGTGGCCATCAAAAGAACAAATAATTCAGGAAAAAAAGGGGTACAGACCTAAAGAAAGAACTCTCAACAGACGGATCAAAAATGGCTGAAAGACACTTAAGGAAATGTTCAACATCTTTAGCCATCAGAGAAATGCAAATCAAAACAACTTGGAGATTCCATCTTACACCTGGAAGAATGGCCAAGATCAATAACTCTGATGTCAAATTATGTTGGAGAGTATGTGGCATAAAGGGAATACTCCTCCATTGCTGGTGGAGTGAAAACTGGTACAGTTGCTTTGGAAATCAGTATGGTGATTTCTCAGAAAATTAGGAAACAGTGTACCTCAAGACCTAGTAATACCACTTTTGGGTATATAACCAAAGGATGCTTCACCATACCACAAAAACATGTGCTCAGCTATGTTCATAGCAGCATTATTTGTCATAGCCAGATCTTGGAAAAAGCCTAATGCCCCTCGACCAAAGAATGGATAAAGAAAATGTGGTATATTTGCACAATGGAGTACTGCACAATGGGAAAAAAATGACACCTTGAAATTTGCGGGCAAATGGATGGATCTAGAAAACATCATATTGAGTGAGGTTAACCCGGACCTAAAAAGACAAATATAATAAGTGCTCATTCATAAGTGGTTTTTAGATATAAAGCAAAAAAACAAAACAAAACAAAAAAACAAAAAAACCCCAACCCAAACCCCAAAAGCAGTCTACAATTCACAATCCCAGAAAACCTAGTCAAAAAATAGGATCCTAAGAGAGACATATATGGATCTAATCTGCATGGGAGATAGAAAAAGACAAGATCTCCTGAGTAAATTGGGAGCATAGGGATCATGGGAAAGGGTAGAAAGGCAGGGGTAAGTGAGAGAGGGGAGTGGAGAAAAATACATAGTTCAATAAAAACAATAAAAAAGAAACAAAGATGTGAGTGGGCTTTTGGCCAAGAGGGAGGTAAGAGCTCATCTCTGGAGTGGGATGTTTGGGGTGCCTAGTGTTTAGGACTAAGATTGCCAGTCACTTTGCTCGTGGGATTCCTATTAGAGGGATGGTGAAACAGGAGGAGCGGGCTGCTTGTCATCCTGGCCACCTGGCTATCTTACACCTGAAATAATCACACAGAAACTATATTCATTTAAACACTGCCTGGTCCATTAGCTCTAACTTCTTATTGACTAATTCTTACATCTTAATTTAATCCATTTCTATTAATCTGTGTATCACCATGTGACTATAGCTTAACGGCAAGATTCTAACCAGCTCCTGTTTCAGGCAGGAGATCCATGGCATCTGCCTCCCAAGTGCTGGGATTAAAGTTGTGTGCCACCACACCTTGAATTCACAGAGGTCTATCTGCCTCTGCTCCCAAGATCTGGGATTAAATGCGTGTGCCACTACACCTTGAACTCACAGAGGTCTGCCTGCCTCTGTCTACCAAATGTTGGGATTAAAGGTATGTACCATCATACCAAACTACTCTCTTTTTTATTTTAAGAACTTTAACCTTTACCCTGTATATATTTTTAACACACTGTAAACCATTTAGAGGTTTTCTTCATCTTTAACTCTCTCTTTACTATCTCTCTCTCCCTCTCTTTCTGACCACATGAGTCTTTAATTTGTTAAGCAATATGACTAGAATTAAAGCTGTGGCTTTAACAGTTGGATCCAGCCCATTCCTTAGCTTTCTGAGATTCCAGCCTTATGGCAGAGGTACTGGCCAGAGCCATGTTTATTGCCACAACTCTACTGTGTTTCAAGGTCCTTGCCAGCAAGCAAGCTGCAACAATGTGTCCACAAACAGCACTCAGATGCTCTCTCTGTAGCTGGACCTCCTGCCTCAAAGAGTCAGTCAGAGTTTTTACTGGCAGGAAGGCCCAGAAAGCTGGTATTTAAAATGGTGCAGCTTTTTCCCCTGCTATCTCTGAAAACCAAAAAGCATGTGGTCAGCTTTTATCAACAACATTTAAGTGTTTCATGGAAGGACCTCTTAAAGAACTGCAGGGTTTTGCAGCTAAAGCTGAGTCAGGAAGCCTCTCTTAAGTGAGAGTGCTTGCTTGCCTCTAGCAAGCAGAGCAGAGCAGATCCGAGAAATTGCTGCTACCAAGAAGCCATGCTTTACTCTATTCTTTTCTGTCTAGAATTACTTCCCAAGCTCTCTCAGGCTTTAAGTGGATGCAGTTGTCCACGTGGGTGTCATTTGTATGCCCCATGTTTGGCTCCATTCTGTTGATATGAGGGCCTGCCTGTTGGAGTTGCTGTCCTGTCCAGCCACCGAAGAAGCAGGATGTGACCTACCCCACTGAAAATGGTACCAAGCCATGTGGCTAACATAGATAATAATGGGTTAATATAATTTCTAAGAGTTGATAAGAAGCCTGAGCTAATGGGCCAATCAGTTTATCATTAATATAGACCTCTGTGTGATTTCTTACAGGCTGTGGGAACTGGGTAGGACAGAAACCCCAACAAGCAGGCTCTCATGTCAACAGGATGGTACCAGAGACTTCACCTGCAGGTGGAGAAAAATAGAGATGTTCTCCTTGGTTCTGAAGAACAGAGGGATGGAAGGAAGCTAAAGAGCCCTAGGGAAATCAACCCCTACCACAGCCCAGCCTAATTTGCCCAGTCTCTTCCTCCAAGGTAGAGAAAGTATCTGGACTCTATCGAGTCCCTCACTCCTGACCACTAGGTCTAGTAGCACACAGGCTGGGTAGCCTTTCCCCCATTTCAGGACTACTGCTATGCTGGGGAAAGGAAGCCAGGCTTCTGACTCTACTTCCCATCAACCTGTTCCTCCTTGCAGTGCCATATTTCTGTGGATGAGGTTTCTACAACACCCCCATGTTTTAGTGACTCTCCAGACCTGTCCATTGCAAAGAGGCTTTTGAACTATGTAAGGCTCAATGTGTCTTCCTCAGACATCACTATCCAAGCAGAGGGTATCCTATCAGTGCTGGAGGTGCAGGAGTTCAAAGAGGGTGAGGAAGCCTGGGGTAGGTACCTGAGAAAGTAGGAGGTGGTTTCAGTGACTGCTTGTACCATGGAATTCTTAAGAAGCCTTGGCCTGGAGCCAAAGCTGGGTTTCTCTTATCGATACTGGAGATTCTCTGGCATAAATAGACCTTATGTGGCCATCTCTGGGAAGCTTATCCCACTCTGGAAACTTCTAGACTGTCTTTCTACTCATTGGTTCATTCCTTTTTGTCATCAGATTTTGGGCTCTTCATGGTACCAACACCAGAATACCCAATGCAGGATGCCTTAGGGATGGGAGAGATTCTGCATCTGAAACCAGATTTTGTGGCAGGGCCACAGAGACATCTGAAACCCAGAAAGGACACGTGTTTATGGACCCAGCGGTCATTGAACCAACTGTGCCAGAAGTTGGACCATTGCATTGTTATGCTCACATCAGCTTATAGAGTAGATGTGGTCATCCATCTTCCAGCTACCACGCATGGAGTTCTACCTGCTGTGCATTTCTGTGTGCTAGAGTCCATTTTCCTCTGCATGAGTTTGAGATATAGTTAGGTTGTCGTCAGAACACCTCTTGAGTCCACTGGTTCCTTACATAAGCTATCTTTCCTTCTGTAGAGGAAATTTTAATTTTGTTAATTCTTTTTTTTATTGTTGGGTAATTTATGCATTAATATTAACAAAAATGTATTGTTTACTCAGTTAAAATTATATGGTTCAAGAATATCAAGTTTATTCTCCATGTGGTATAATCTACTCGTGTCTACCTGTGGATGGCAATTCTGAGTCGAACATGTGGATCATGGAAAGAGGACCCTTGCAGGCTATCTTAGAAGCAGGGAAAAGCAAGAAGCTTGTGTGGCAGAAAATGGGCAAATACCAACAGTGGGGAGGAATATATGACTGCGAACTGACAATTTGGTGCTCAGTGGTGTCCCTAACACCTAGGGACATAGGTTTTGAGCTCAGTTATAGCAGGGTTCAAGCACAGAGGTTTCCACTTTCTCCCTGGGCTTCTACTCTGTCAGACTGGACAGCAGGACCATGTAGAGAAAGATGAAGTCAGGTTAACTGCAGTCATACCCACCATTCTCTCCAAACCTGAGCCCAGAGCTGTGAGCACACACTCACTGTACCTTGTGGCACTTTGTCCCACCCTAATGAACATGTTTAAACAGTTGGTGCTCATAAAGAATTGCCAGGCTTTCCAAGAATTCTGGGGGTGATCAACAAATGACATAGCTGGGCTCATGGGAAATTTTCACATTTGTTTGTGGACAATGGATTGGATGCAGTCTCACTGTTCACTGTGTACAAGCAACCCCCCACAGGACAAAACTAGAGATCACCATCAAAAATGGCTCACTGCAGTCCTCATCCTGGGCATGTGAGATGCCATCTACCGTTCAGAGGGCACTGAGTAGTATCAGTGTCTCCTCAGAGTATAGAGCAAACTCACTTTGGTTCTGATATGGGAGGACCCTCACAAACACATCATATCACTGGACACCTAAGAATTTGTCTTGGTGGAAAGTTATAAACATGACTAGTCCCTGTCTCATCAAGAAGTGAGTTGTACATGTCGTCTAGTCACAGAGCTGGAGTGTTCAACAGTTCTGGGATTGACTGGACACCCAGGGCTTCACTAGCCAGACTGAGGGAAACGTTTGCAGGTTGGAGAAGGCCTCCTGATTGAACAATGGAGGCTTAAACAGCAGAGATCAGAGGAATAGTAGCTAGAAGTGATGGCAGCAGTGGTCTAGCCGTCATCCCCACAGAAGAGGAAAAGAGAGCTAGTCCACTATCAGTATGTGTAGAATATCTTGAAGAATCCACAGAACATTAGAGCTATAAGCAAATTCCCCCAAGTCACAAAGGAAACACTAAAACACACCACACGAAATGAACTTGCCAGTTTCACACTAGTCATGCAGAGGGAGGACTCCAGATAAGAGCATCGACTTGAAACCACACCAGCAGGAAATAAGCAGATGCAGTCATTCAAACGGCCATCGATTCTGTTACTGCTTTATCCCCTGCTCACCACAATGTACCTTATGTTCTCTCTAGAAATACTGAAAGAAATGTCAACAATGGGTAGGACATACAGCAGAATTTATAACATGTATCTCAAAAAAAAAAAAAAAAAAAAAACCAAACAAGTCAACAGGTAGATGCAGAGATGTCAGGCTCATCAGTTTTAGGAAAATTGGTGACGTAGGAATCAATATGCATATTTCATGGGATTACTATGGACAGAAGTGGGAAGGATTATGTTCATGCTCCTATGCAGGTTTGATGTACGCTGAAATCAAAACAGATCTGGGATATGGGATTTCTGTCAATATGGTATACACCGAGAAAGGGCAGGACCTGAGTTTAGATCCCCAGCATTTACATTAAAAAATGGCATGATCATGTGCTTTTGATACTCTACATGCTCATGTTTTTTCCCCTTTTGTTTCAAATTGATACAAAGTGGGGTCAGCTGAGAAGAGGGAACCTCGTTTGAGAAAATGCCTCCATAAGATTGGCTTATAGGCAAGTCTGCGGAGCATTTTCCTGATCAGTGCTCTATTTGAGAAGGTCAAGCCCACATATTTCAGTAGTGCTACCCCCTAGACCAATGGCTTGGGGTGGGATATGAAAGCAGGCTAAGCAAGGCACGGAGAGAAAGAAAGCCAGTAAGCAGAGTTCTTCCATGACTGCTACTTCAGTTCCTGGTCTGATGTCCCTTCATGATGGACATTAACCTTTAAGATGAAATAAAAGTCTGTTTTCTGAAGAAGTTTTGCATTACTATTCTAACACAGCAATAGAAAAGAAAACAAAACTAAGTCAGCCTCGGAGACAGCTGGGTTTTTAGAGCTCACTGGCCATCCAGTGCTGCCAACGTGTGAGGACTGGATTCAGTGAGAGAAAGGCAGAAAAAAAAAACTAGAAAGAAAAACAAGACAAAAAAAAACAACATACAACAGAATAGAGATCAACTAAAGCACCTGATGTCAAACTCCTGTTTCCAACCATATGAACACAATCACACAAACACATATATTAACACACACACAGACACTAACCAAAGCATTCCCAATTTCAAGTCACACCTCGAGCAGCTATTACCAGCTAAATGGGAGCAACTGTCGAGAACGAAGTCAGAAGGATCAGTGGAACTGATGCAAGGCCTCAGAAACACACACAGAAAATGATGCTGGGGTGCAGTGCTCATCCAGGGTTTCACTGTGCAGGACTGGATGGCATGGGGTTCATCTTGTAGCCCAGGGTGGCCTTTCTATATCCTTCTTCTATCCCCCTAAATGAGCAGTTCTCAACTTTGGGTTGTGATCCTTTGTGGATTGAATGACCCTTTCACAGGGATCAACTAAGAACATCAGAAATATATATATATTTAAATCCTGACATGTAAGAGTAACAGAATTACAGATAGGAAGTAGCAACAAAAGTACTATGGCTGAGTTAACCACAGCTTGAGCAAGGTATTAAGGCATCATGGCATTTAGAAGGTTGAGAAACCTCTGCCCTAAATGGTGGGATTACAGATGTGCATGACCATACTCGGGGAAATCTGCTTATTCTTCTGGAGGAATGAATGATTTCTGGCATGAGAGCTGCTTGGATCGTTGGGTGACTTTGCCCCTGGGTAAGCATATGGACACCAGGGATAAAGGCTAGACAGAGGCCAGGGGCTCCACACTGCCAATGAGAACAAAAAGGGTTGAGTGTAAGAAAGGGTTAAGGAAGGTACGGTGGGACTCAAGACTAGGCTCCAAAGAACAATTGGCAGAGAAAATCAAACTGTCGAGTGGGTTGCTGAGATGTATATGAGATTTTTCTAATCTGTCTTCTGAGACTGCTTAGAAAAATGAACGCAGCTGGCGCTAAAACAGAAACAAGATTCATTCCCCCACCACACCCAAGCTTACACAAGGAGTGAACAACTGGTGGGGCATGGGACCCCAACCTCGATACCTGCCTCTAAGTCATATTAAGTCTGGGGACCCAGGAAATGAAGCATTGGAAGCCCAGGAAAAATTTTCACACTTTTCTGACCTTCTTGTTTGACATTCATAGGCTCTGCTTGAGACATCAACACTATTTTTTTATGCACTATTTTTTCTGGAAAGGAACACAATTGGTGAATGCAAGTCATGCCCTAAAAGCACGGTCTCACAACACAATATGGTGTAGTAACCCCACTAGGTTTAATTGCGAACACATCACAGCCACCATCACCTGAAGAGAGCCTCAATTGTGGAGTTGGCCTACATCATTCAACTGGGCCTCTGGGCATGTTAGTGAGGCTCTCTCTTGATTATCAGTTTATGTAGGAGCTCAACCCACTGTGGGAGGGTTCATCCCTAGGCAGGTGGAAATGAACTGTATAAGATAGCTAGGTGGATATAAGCCATGCAGCAAGCCAGCTAGCAAGGAACATTCTCTATGAGCGCTGGTGTAATTCTTTGGATATGAAATGAGTTCCTTTGATGGAAGAAATGCTGTATGGGCCAGCTAGCAGATACACCTTCAGATTCCTGCCTTGACCTCACTCAGCGATGAACTGCAATCTAAGTTGCATTTATTATTTATTATTTATGTGTGGCATTTCATTTGTATTTTAATAAATAAAGCATGCCTGGGGATCAGGAAAGTAAAACAGCCACACTGGCCAGCCATACAGACCAGGCAATAGTGACACACACCTTTAATCACAGTGGCCACACTAGTTGCTATAGAAACTGGGCAGTGTGTACCTTCAATCCCAGTAGTATACACCTTTTATCCCAGTCCTATAGAGGATTATATAATGGGAGGAGACAGCTCTCAGACACCATCTTATTCTGAGATTCCTGGAGGCAGGATTGTTATTTCAGACTGAGGCTGAAGTAAGAGCCAGTGACTGGCTGCTTTGCTTTTTGGATCTTTAGGTTGAACCCCAATTTCTACCTCTGAATTTTATTAATCATACTTCACTTTTATCTCTTCATTCTTAGATGAATAAATAGTTTCCTCCCTTAAGACACTCTTATTCAGAGGTTTTTGTTTGTTGGTTTTGTTTTGTTTTAAATCACAGCAGCAGAAGTGTGAGTGGGACATGTACAAAGAAGATATGAAAGCACATGAAAATCCCTCTGGTGGCTCTGGGACACCAGCATCAGCATCCACCATTGCAAAGCCAAGGCCACCAAGAGAAGCATCTAGATCCAAGGCAACTCTGATTAAGACTCTGGTTCTTGTCACCATAGTTAAACTCTCAGTAGATACCCAACAGGTCTTACAGAACCAAGTGCCCCTCTTATCTCAGGAGAGAGGGAAAGAGACACAATCCACGAAGATCCCAAGAAACCAGTGAGTGTTCCCACCAGAGCCACACATGGAATGCACTCAAACAAGAAAACACTGAGGTTCCTCTCCTGATATTATTATTCTATGTGTATGGGTGTTTTGCCTACATGTATGCATGCGTGCAACATGCATGATTGCTGCCCAAACAGGCCAGAAGGCACCATATCTCCTAGGACTGCAATTATAGGCAATTATGAGCTACAGCGTGAGTGCTGAGAAAGGAATCCAGGCCCTCTGGCAGAGCAGCCAGCGCTCTGAACTGCTGAACCATCTCTCCAGGCCCACTCATAACGTTTTGTTTGTATGTTTTGTTTTGTTTTCTTAACAGGGTTTCTTTGTAGACAGGCTGACTGCAAACTCAGAGATTTGCCTGTCTTTGCCGCCACCAGGCCTGGCTTCATCTCTCCTAACTTTTGACAACTTACTTCCTTTTCTTGAAATTTGAAGCCTTCCTGCTTCCGTTTGGAAATCAAACTGTGCATTTCTTAGAAACCAGGAAGAAGGGATTCCATCCATAATCCCATTTAAAACAAAGTATAATTAAGGAGGCACAATTTTTCTACATTGGAAAAAATTAAGATACTAGAAAATGGGAAAATATGCTTTCATATTGACAGGATTAATGATGAAAAATCTGTATTGCCAAACTCTATCCATAGATTCTGGGAAATCTGTTGAAAATGCCAATGATATCTTCAAAGAACGAGAAAAATATACACTTCATATGGAAACTCAAAAGTTCCCAAATAATCAAAATAATCCAAAGAAGGAAAGAGAAATGCAGGAGTTGTGAGAATACTTGGTCTCAGGACTCGGGTGAAGTACCAAACCAGCATGATGCTTTCACCAAACAGGCAGATGAGTATAGTAGACAGAGGACCCAGAAGTGAACCCACACAGTAACTGCCACAACAAAATGTTTTCTAATGTGTCTCTGTGAGGATATATGAATGTTCTTGTGAATGTCCTTGGGGGACAGAAGAGGACTTTGGATTCCCTGGGGCCGGAGCTACAGGTGGCTTGAGTTGAGAGATTAGCTTCTGCAAATCAAGCCTGGGTGCTCTGGCAGAGCAGCAAGCTCTCTTAACCACTGAGTCCTCTTAGGACCCCAACTTACTTTTGACAAGGATGCCAAAAACATGCATGGGAGAAAAGTGAAATTATAAAAGTAAATCAATCTGAATACTCACATGTAGAGAATGAAATTAGATTCTCATCTTTCCCCCAACACCAAGTGCAGTTCAAACTGGATCAAAGACTGTCAGACGAGACCCCAACAACACTAGAGAAGAAGCTACAGGGGAACACCTCAGGATAAAGATGCAGATAAGACTGGTCTGAGAAGTCCAAAAAAAAAAAAAAAAAGAATATAATTCAAAGAATCCACAAAGAGAACTCTATGATATGAAATTCGTGCCTTTAGCAAGGGAGCATTCAGCAGTATAAGGAATCAGACTGGCAAATGGGAGAAAATCCTTTCCAATTACACATCTGTCATCAGATTAATAGCTTGGATCTGTAATGAATTCCAAAAGCTCAACATCAAAAAAAATCTTCCAATCAATAAATGGATAATGAATTGAATAGAGATTCCTATAAATTACAAACCCCAATAAACATTTGAAGAAAAGTTTAATGCCACAACCCACTGGGAAATGTAAATTAAAATTGTGTGGTGGTACCGTCTCATCCGAACCACAATCGTCACATTAAGAACCTAAGAGGTACCAGGGAGGAGGTGAGGAGAGAGGCCTTCTACACTGCTGGTTAGACTGTGACCTGGTGCAGCTGCCATGGAAATCAGTATGGAGAGCTGGTCATGACTGCCCTCAATGCTATGCCAAAATCCCTGACAATATTTGAGGGAAGAGGGGCATCTTGGAGCTCCTGTTTTAAGGGTTTTGTCCATCTTAGTGGGGAAGGCACGGGGCCAGGCGTCTGAAGTGGTTGGTCGCACTGTCTCTTCAGTCAGAAAGTAGATAATCCTAACGCTCTGTCTCCACTTATAAGCAAGCAGTCAGGACCCCCAGCTCACGTGATGGTGCTGCCCAGATTGAGGGGGGTCTTCCCTCCCCAGTTAAACCTCTCTGAAAACAGCCTCACAGACCCACCCAGAGGTGTGTCCAGATGATTCTAAATGTAGTCACTCTGAGAGGGAGATGAACCATCATAGGACATTAACAAAACAAAGTAAAAGGTAAGCTAACACACTGTCCAGCAGCACCACTGATGCACTTAGGAGGCTCGACTTCCCGCCAACCTGCTCTTCCCTTCGGTGACATATCCACACGTAGAGGCCTATGACTGTAAAAGTTACCCCAGGAGTTCTGTTATGATCCACATCTGGTCACGGGGAAGCAGCTGTTGGGTTGCCCATGGCTCAACTTGCCTTTCTCAGAGGTAGCTATCCAAGCCTAGACAGCAATTGCATAGTGTGCTAGAGACCACTGCTGCACTGTGGAGAGAGGACAGGGTTCTGATCTGCTTCCTGACAACCTGCTCTTGTCTGCAGTGCCGGTGAAGAGGACCAAGGCTTCTGACTTGACTACCCGACAATCTGCTCTGCCCCAACCATCTTGTTTCTCTCTGGGAGTCATTGTACACATGGAATGGCGAAGGAGAGAGGTTGGAAGCCCTAGCCAGCCCTAGAGAAAGCCTATGAGGAAGAGGCTCAGGCTGGAGAACCCCAGTAAGTGACTTCACTTCCTTTAAAAATATTACAGATGGAACACAGGCTCTTAGTTACCATGTAACCAGAAGCCAGCACCAGCCTCAAATACTCTCTCCTCAGAGGCTTTTCAGAGATTACTATGTTCTCTTATTTCCAGACTTTTGACAGTTCAGACTACAGAAACTCTAGAGTCCTGATCTTGGCTACCTTTTGAGACATTGGATACACCCTATGTATACCCTATGACCCAACAATTAAGATATTTTTTTTCCCATAGAGATCCCAAGGTAATACAGGCCAGCCTTTACCAAAACCCTTTTCTGGTCCCCCTATTCCTACAGTCCCTCCCTGAGTGTGTTTTCCTGTGGGAACACTGAGAGACATTCTCTATGCCCACTTCTCACTTCATTGTGTGGTAATGGGTTGTTGATGTCTCTCAGAGCTTCCATGTTTAGACCGTCCTTCCTTCCTTGGTCCTTCCTCAGGGTAAAAAGAAGCCAGGCTCCCTCCAGAAGCCCCCCAGGTTCAATCACAGTCGTGCAGACTATATGGAGAAATTGGTCAGCTGCATAGCAACTTCATTTATCCCTATATTCCTCAGTAGCTGTACAAAATTCACCACCAGCTGGGGAGTTTTGGACCTGATATTGGAAGAGTGAGTGTCTATACCCAAGTTGAGGTGCTCAAGTGGCCTGGTCTGGTTTTGGAAGCGCTGTGTTCTTCTTAAGGGCGCTGTGCTCTCCTAGAACAAGTATGATTGTAACCTGGCAGTGATGGTCCTGGGACTGGTGCTTCAAAGTGACGTGGCCAGATATGGGGGGATGGGAGGAACCTAGTTTGTGTCATTAATTTTTAATAATCGGTGTGAAACACTACTTTGTCTTATGCCTTATGCAAAATCTTTTCCCCATTTGTAATGAAGGCTTTAGACCATAACTGAGTTATATTGGATTAATGGAGTCAGACAAGGACTGGGGTCCCCTAAGAAGTCCTGCACCAACCAAAAATCACAGCAAGTGGCAGCTTGGGTTCTACGTGTCGCATGGAGATCCTTGAAAAGATATGACCAGAGCCCCATCTTCTGGCCCTCAGCATAGAAATCCTAACAGTGACCAGTGCCCCTACCCTCTGGCCTCTATTCCTACACCAGATTCAAATAGAGCCCTCTAGATCTCTTGGTGGGTTGGGGACATATGACTGTAGAGGTGACACCCTCATGGAGTGCCACAGCTGTGGATTCTTCTAGCCCAAGTGTGTGTAAAGGCAGCAAACAAAGAAGTCAGTGGGTGTTGGGGTGGGATGTTTGGGGTGGCTGGAGTTGAGGACTAAGTCATTACCAATCAGCCTCCTATTAGAATTCCCACTAGATGCATGGTACCAGAAACTTCCCCTGCAGGTGGAGAGAAAACAAGAGATCTCCAATGGTCTCCTTGGTTCTGAGTAGCAGAGGGATGGACTGAACATAAAAGGCCCCAGGGGAATCCATTGGCACCACAGCCCTGCCCATTTTGCCTAGTCTGTCCTCTAAGGGTATGGAAACAGTCTATACATAGCCCCGTACCATGGGAATGCTATGTCCAGTAGCACGTGGGAGGGTAGGATTTGCCTTCTCTGATAGTGCCCATTGCTGTGCTTGTAAGATAGCCCAGGCTCCTGCCTCAATTCTCACTAACCTGCTGTTGCACGCCCCCACCCCAAGCTGCAGTGCCATATGCTCATTTCTGGCATTCTGGAAACAAAAATGCCCCTCCCCCCGCCCAACCAGGATTCTTGTCTCCAGATCCACCCACTGTGAAGCAGCTGTTAGACTGCACATGGCATGGATTGCCTTCTCACACTCAGCCAGCCCAGGCTGAGAAGCTTTAGCCTTATCTGTTAGTGACCACTGATCACTTGTGAGAGAGGCTCAGCTTCTGACTCGACTTCCCACCAACCTCTTCCCTACAGTGGCATATCCACACATATAGGCCTATGACTGTAAAAGTTACCCCAGGAGTTCTGTTATGATCCACATCTGGTCACGGGGAAGCAGCTGTTGGGTTGCCCATGGCTCAACTTGCCTTTCTCAGAGGTAGCTATCCAAGCCTAGACAGCAATTGCATAGTGTGCTAGAGACCACTGCTGCACTGTGGAGAGAGGACAGGATTCTGATCTGCTTCCTGACAACCTGCTCTTGTCTGCAGTGCCGGTGAAGAGGACCAAGGCTTCTGACTGGACTGTCCGACAACCTGCTCTGGCTCAACCATCTGTTTTTCTTTTCTGTGATTGTGGATAGATGAGTTGTTCCAAGGATTTTGGTGTCTCCAGACCTGGCTAATCCGAACCAGGTGATAAAGTACGTCAGTTAGCACATGCATTCTTCAGCCGTAGCTCTCCATGTAAAGTGTCTCAGGAAGAATCCAAGAATACAGTTCCCAAAGAAGAAGAGGAGGCCTGGGTTATGTGAATGGTAAGGTAGAGGTGCTTTCAATGATAGTTTCCAGCAGGGAATTCTCCAGAAGCTTTGACCTGGATCCAGAGCCAGGCACCAGAAGGTGAGACACCCTGTTTTGCAGGCAAGGACTTGGGATTTTTAGTTAAAAAAGGGCTTTTTTTTTTTTTCGTAAAAAAGGAAAAGTTCTTTTGTGACCTTCAATGCCATCTAAGGAAAGAAATTCTATCCTGGAAACTTCTAGGCTGCCTCCAATAACAGTTAGTCCCTTTCTGTTCTCAAGCTGTGGCGTCTTCAGTGCAGCAACTCCTGAATTCCCAGGATTCAGGACCAGTCAGGGACAGCAGAAATTCTGGATAGAGACCAGCTTCTGTGAGCGCCACAGGGAGATTCATCACACCAAGAGGAATTTGTGGTACAGAAATGACCGCTAAGGAACCAAGGGTGCCCTGCCTGGTGCAGCTTCTGCTTGTTCTGTGCTTGGGTCAGGCTCGGCCCATATCTTCCTCTGATAAGGAATACTGCTATTCTGCAGAGAGACATAGTCTGAATCTTCTTTCAAGCAACCTACTTTTCTCCCAAACACAAACACCGTAGGATTTTCTCTGGAATTGTGGATGGAGAAAATGTTCCGAGGATTTATGTAATTTTCCAGACCCGGTCAGCCTGAATCAACTGTTGAATTATGTGATCTCCCCATGCTTTCCTCAGGCCTACTTGTCTATGTCTAGGATATTCTATCATTACTGGTAGGTAAAGAGTATAAGAACTGAGTGCCTGAAGAAGATGAGAAGTCCTGACATAGGTGCCTGGCAAGGTAGGAGATTATTTGAGGGATGGATTCCACCAGGGAATTTTCAAGAAGCTTTGTCCTGGAACCAGAACTGGATCCCACAAAATAAGACATCCTGTTTGGGGATTAGAGACTGGGGTTCTCGGATATGAAAAGGTCTTCTATGCCATGGAAGGCCACCTTGGGGAAACTCAGTCCATTCTAGAAACTTCTAAACTGCCTCTAATAACGGTTAATCCCTTTCTGTCCTTACGTTACAGGCTCTTCAGGGCAGCAACTCCTGAATTCCCATCTCAGGACCAGTCAGGGACAATAGAAACTCTGGAAAGAGACTAGCTTCTGTGAGAACAACATGGAGGTCCATCACACCAAGAGGATAGATATCATGTTTATGGAAAAGGATGCAGAAGAACCAAGTGTACCAAAAGTCCAGCCAGTTTATCTTCAGCTTGTTGTGTGCTTAATTCAGGCTCTGCCCATATCCTCCTCTGATAGGGACCACTGCTGTCTGCTGAAGAGAGATAAGTCTTCTGATTCTACTTTCCTTCAACATACTCTTTCCAGCAGCACAGTGTGTTCTTTTCTGGGACTGGACATGAAAAAAATGGTCATAGGCACTCTGTGAGTCTTCAGATATAGTCATATTGAACCAGGTTTTGAACTACATAAGTCTTCACATGGCTAAATCATGCCTCGCTCTTCATGTCCAGAATGCCCTATCATGTGTATAGTGAAAAAATAGTCTAAGACGTCAAGGCCTGATGAAGATAGAGGAAGCCTGGAATATAAGCCTGGTAAGGTAGGAAGTGGTTTCAATGATGGGTTCCCACAGAATTCTCCATAATCTTTGACCTGGAACCAGAGCCAGACACCAGAAAGAAATTTGTCCTTTTTTGTGGGAAGAAGGACTGGGGATTCTCTTGTGAAAAGGTCTTCTATGACTTGCAAGGCCATCTTGGGGAAACTCACCCCATTCTGGAAACTTATAGGCTGCCTTCAATACTCTTTAATCTCTTTTTCTCCTTAAGTTGTGGGCTCTTCAGGGAAAAACTCCTGAATCCCCAGTCAGGGACAACAGAATCTGGAAAAAGACAAGCTTCTGCAAGAGTCATTGAGAGATAGATCACACCAAGAGGATGTTGTAGTTATGGAGATGGTGGCTATGGAGCCAAGAGTGCCAGAAGCCTGGCCAGTGGATCTCCTGCTTGTTGTATGCTTACATAGGGCTCTGGCCAACTCCTCCTGGGATGGAGACCTCTACTGTCTGCTAAAGAGACACAAGGCTTCTAAGTCTATTTTCCTCCAACCTTCTCTTCCCAACACCATGTTTCTCTCTGGGATTGTTCAAGGGAAAAATGTTCTGAGGATTTTTGTGAATCTCCAGACCTGGTAAGCCTGAACCAGCTGTTGAACTATGTGAGTTCTCCACATAGATTTGCAGGCCTAACTATCCAAACGCATGTTCTCGTATCAAGCTGATATACCAAGAGTTCAAGAATTCAATGTCTTCAAAGATGAAAAGACCTGATGTAGGTGCTAGGTAAGCTAGGATGTTCTTTCAGTGATGGGTTATGCCAGGTAATTCTCCAGAATCCTAGACCTGGAAGAAAAAATGAACAACATACAGTAAGATGTTCTTTTGTGGTAGGAGGTACTGGGAATTTTCTGGTATGAAAAGGTCTTGTGTGTCCTGCAAGGCCTTCTTGGGGGAAACTCACGCCCTGCTGGAAGCTTCTAGACTGCCTCTAAATATAGTTCATTTTATCCCGTTCTTAAGGTGTGGGGTTTTCAGAGCAGAAACTCCAGAATTCCACCTTAGGATCACTCATGGACAACAGAAAATCTGGATCAGAGGCCAGCTTCTGTGAGAACCATGGGGAGATTAAACACATAAGGATATTGTGCTTATGGAAATGGTGGCTATGAAAGCAAGTGTGCCAAAATTCCAGCCAGTGCAGTGGAGTGGCACCATGGTCTGTATTCTGTCAATTATATTTTAAATAAACTCTGATTGGCCAGTAGCCAGGCAGGAAGTATATGTGGGACAGCCAGACAGGAAATAGAGGCGGGTAAATGAGAATGGGAGAATTTTGGGAAGAGGGAAGCCCCCTCTGCAATCCTGTCCAGACACTGAAGAAACAAGATGTGACTGCTGCCCCGCTGAAAAAAGTACTGAGCCATGTGGCTAACACAGGTAAGAACAATGGGTTAATATAAGTTGTAAGAGTTAATAGAAGCATGAGCTAATGGGCCAATCAGTTTATGATTAATGTAGACCTCTGAGTGATTTCTTTGGGGGGCTAAATGGCTGTGGGACCTGGTGGGAGGACAGAAACCAGGCAGGACAGAAACCCAGACAACAGTTCAGCATGTTATGGTCATAGATCAGGCTCTGACAAGTCTTCATCTGTTAAGGTTCACTGCTGTCCGATGAAGGGAGACAAAGCTGCTACCTTCTGCCCATCTGCTCTTTCCATCAGCTCCATACATTTTGTCTAGGACTGGGCATGGAAAAGGATGACTGGAGGAGATCTGTGAGTCTCCAGACAAGGTTAGGCCTAAACAACAGCGGAACTATATAAGTCTCCATATGGCTTTGTCAGACCTAGCTATCCTCTTCCAGGATATCCTGGAATTTGGTGCCCTGCACATAACAGGTATTTCTACCACCATGCTGTTTCTACTTAGCTTGTAGGCACACAGCTTGTAAAGTAATATTCCAAGAAGTCAATGCCTGAAGAAGATGAGGTTTGAGGTAAGTTTCCAGAAAGGCAGGAGGTGGTTTCAGTGATGGGTTCCATCAGGGAATACTCCAGAAGCTTTGGAATGGAACTGGAACATGACAACAGAAGGTAAGATGTTCTGTTGTTGGGCAAAGGACTGAGGATTTTCTGGCATTAAAATGTCTTTTCTGATCTGCAAGTGTTGTGGTAATTACTTTAATTATGTAAAGACGTGTTGCATTTGTTTATGCTGTAGAATATTACTTCAACTTTGTAATGATGTGTTATATTTGTTTCTGTTGCCTTTGTAAGTGATGTAAAGATGTGTTACATTTGTGCTGCATTTGTTTAATTATGTAATTGTGTGTTGCATCTATTTCACCTTGCCTGCCTAAGGCACCTGAATGTTGTAATAAAAAGTTGAGCAGCCAATAGCTAGGCAGGGGAGGGGCAGGGAAGGATAGAAGGCAGAAAGAATAACTAAGACAAAAAAATCTTGGTCAAAAGAGGAGGATGAGAGAATGAGGAGAAAGGAGGGACACATCCAGGGCCAGAAACCAGGCAGCCATCAGCTAGACATGGAGACAGCAGGAAAGTAAGATATACAAAAAGAAAGAAGGTAAAAGCTCCAAGGCAAAATATAAAGAGAAACAGATTAAAATAAGAACTAAGCTAAGGCTGAACTTCCAAACTAATAATAAGTCTCTGCGTCATCATTTGGGCACTGGTACATGACCCAAAAGAATGCCCACTATACTTGGCACCCAGTATGGAGCCTGAATTTCCACATAGGGCCCAAGATAACTTAAGGAAAAAAAGATGCTGGTCCAGTAAATAGAAGTAGAAATAGCATGCTGGAAGAAACACCTGTCATAGTTCAGGGCACCAGATTCCTAGACATGAAATGAATAAATGCAGCTCACTAAGAGACCACAGATGCTAGTCTGGACTACTATACTCAGCAAAACTTTTAATCACCATGGACGGAGAAAACAAGATATTTCATGACAAAATCAGATTTAACCAATACCTATCCACAAATCCAGCCCTACAGAAAGTACTAAAAGGAATACTCCAACTCTAGGAAGTTAACTACACCCACAAAAACACAAGCAGAAACAAGATTCATTCCCCCACCACACCCAAGCTTATAAAAGGAGTAAACAAACTGGTGGGGCATGGGACCCCAACCTCAATACCTGCCTCTAAGTCATATTGAGTCTGGGGACCCAAGAAATGAAGCATTGGAAACCCAGGAAAAATTTTCACACTTTTCTGACCCTTTTGTTTGACATTCATAGGCTCTGCTTGAGACATCAACACTACTTATTTATGCACTATTTTTTTTCGGGAAAGCAACACAGTTGGTGAATGCAAGTCATGCCCTAAAAGCACGGTCTCACAACACAATATGGTGCAGTAACCACACTAGGTTTAACTGCAAATGTGTCACAGCTACTGTCATCTGAGGAGAGCCTCAATTGAGGAGTTGGCCTAAATCATTCAACTGGGCCCCTGGGCATGTTAGTGAGGCTCTCTCTTGATTAACAATTCATGTAGGAGCTTAGCCCACTGTGTGAGGGTCCATCCCTAGGCAGGTGGAAATGAACTGTATAAGAAAGCTAGCTGGGAATAAGCCAGCCAGCAAGCCACTAGCAAGGAGCATTCTCTATGAGCCCTGCTGTAATTCTTTTGTTGGGACATGAGATCCTTTGATACCTAGGATCTATAGTGAATTCCAAAAATTAAGCATAAAAAATCTCCCAGTCATTGGGAAATATGAATTAAAATTCTGTAGTGATACCATCTCATCCTAGTCACAATCATCACATTCAGGAAACAAGAGCTACCAGGGAGGAGGTCTTGTACACTGCTGGTTAGACTGTGACCTGGTGTAGCTGCCATGGAAATCAATGTGGAGGGCTGTTTGTGATTGTTCTCAATGCTATGACAAAAATCCCTGACAATATTTGAGGGAAGAGGGGGTATCTTGGGGCTCCTGTTTAAGGATTAACCCATCCTGGTGGGGAAGGCACAGGGACAGGGATCTGAAATGACTGGTCACATTGTCTCTTCAGTCAGAAAGTAGATGAATCTCGGTGCTCAGGCTCCACTTCATTTTTTGAGCAGTCAGGACCCTCAGCTCACGAGATGGTGCTGCCCAGACTGAGGGTGGGTCTTCCCTCCCCAGTTAAACCCGTCTCACAGACCCACCCAGCAGTGTGTATCAGGTGATTCTAAATGCAGCCAGTCTGATGGCATGATCAACTATATCAGAGAAAGTTCAAAACAAAACACTAAAACTGGCATATCACCCAGCTGAGCCACTCCAGAATCTAAACGAAATGAATCTAGGTCATATTACCACACTACATTCTTTCCTAACCATGTGACTAGAGTTATGACAGGTGACAGAGAAGACGAATCTCCATATTTCATTTGCAGACTATGATTTTTTTTTACATTACACTGTTGATAATACTATACATATACATTGAGCCTGTTCAGTGAATTTACTAAATTTTTAACCATTTGTCAAGGACAGTAGGGGATTAAGGTAACTTGTCTTCATTCAAAAATAAATTTGAATCTAGGTGTTCTGGAGCACAAATTTCTTGATGAACACACATGGACTCGAGGGAAATTCACACTTCAGTAATGATGTCACCTCGGCTCACAACCTTTAGGACAATTGGTTTTTGTGGTTTAAGAAGCCATCATCTACTAGACATCAAGGGACCTTAAACAAAGACAATGAGAAGGAATGAGGGAACCATCCCCAACTCCAGAAGAAAATAGAAAAAGATCCATTAAAGGCAATGGTGATTCACACACACATCAAAACTACTTGGCCTGCTAATGCATATTATCTAAACTCTGGCAAGACTGCACAGTGAAAGCAATCTCCCAAACATGTTCCTAGTCAAATATTTATTGAGCACTTGATGTATATATGGCCTGATAAAAAATTGTCTCGATGCCCTCTTTTTTTATTTATTTATTTTTTTAAATTTATTTTTTAAAGATTTCTGTCTCTTCCCCACCGCCGCCTCCCCTCCCCCTCCCCCAATCAAGTCCCCCTCCCTCGTCAGCCCAAAGAGCAATCAGGGTTCCCTGCCCTGTGGGAAGTCCAAGGACCACCCACCTCCATCCAGGTCTAGTAAGGTGAGCATCCACGAAACTGCATAGGCTCCCACGAAAC
Source organism: Alexandromys fortis (assembly GCF_014885135.2). Classification (NCBI taxonomy): domain Eukaryota; kingdom Metazoa; phylum Chordata; class Mammalia; order Rodentia; family Cricetidae; genus Alexandromys; species Alexandromys fortis. The sequence goes on from NW_026068010.1 coordinate 5,465,122, forward strand.
CAATAGGTACAGAAGGATCAAAAACCCATTGCCATTGTTCTTGAGGTCTCAGTAGTCCTCATTGTCCGCTATGTTCAGCGAGACCTGTTTTAACCCAGGCTTTTTCAGACCCAGGCCAGCTGGCCTTGGTGAGTTCCCGATAGAACATCCCCATTGTCTCAGTGTATGGGTGCACCCCTCGCGGTCCTGAGTTCCTTGCTAGTGCTCTCTCTCCTTCTGCTCCTGATTTGGACCTTGAGATTTCAGTCCGGTGCTCCAATGTGGGTCTCTGTCTCTGTCTCCTTTCATCGCCTGATGAAGGTTAATATTCAGGAGGATGCCTATATGATTTGCTTTGGGTTCTGCCCTCTTTATTGATTTAAATTTCAAGAAAAAGGGAGAGTAATATCATAGATATTATGGACACAAATGCATACTGTTTTGAAAACTTTATGCAGACAAGACAAAAGGCCCTCCAGCTCTTATCTGGCTCCAGATAATTGATTTGATCAGATAATCAATTATTAAGCACTGAATGAACATATTGTTTCCATTTTTATTAGCTAGGGAATATTTAGTAAAAAAAAAAAAACGAGCCCCCCACAAAATGTTATGTGTACAGAGAGCTTTCTTTCTTACCCGTGTTTTCTCACAAAGTTGGAAGAAGTTCTGCAGGACCCTGATGAGAGGGAGTTTCCTGTGGGAATACCTCCTGCCGTGGCAGGTCCTGGGTCCATTCCCAAAGACCGGGAATGCAAAAGGATCAGTTCTGCCTTTGTTCTTTTTGTTGAATCTAGTGACACAGGAAAACATGAATAAGATCCAGAAGAGTTACACTAAATATTTCTGGACACAGGTAGTTTTATGGGGAGTTGTTGGAATTCTTATGTGGGTGGGCATTTGATGTGGGAGTTCCCTCTGTATGCAGTAATTTCCATTAATGAATAAAGAAACTGCCTTGGTCTGTTGATAGGGCAGAACTTAGGTAGGTGGGGAAGATGGAACTGAATTCTGGGAGAAAGGAGAGTCAGAGAGAGAAGCCATGAATCCTCTGCCTGAGAAAGATGCCAGTTATAATCTTTGCTGGTAAGCCACTGCCATGTGGCAATATACTAATTAGTAAAAATGGGTTAAATTAATATAAGAGTTAGCCAATAAGAAGCTAGAGCTAATGGGACAAACAGTGATTTAACGAGTAGAGTTTCTGTGTGGTTATTTTGGGGCTAAGCTAGCTGGGCAGCTGGGATGAACAAGCAGCTCCTTCCTTGCAATAGACATTTGCATTCTAAGTATCCTGCCCACTCCCTTAGTCCCACATGAGTTCTCAGGGTGTTTAGATCAGAGGAGGTGAATGCTGCTGCAAGTAAAGGCGTGTGTTCCCTGGGTCATGGTCAGTCATATTTGGCTCTGGAATACATTATCCCTTCCCCATGTCAGTAAAAAGGCCAAGGAAAAAGCACCTTGTCCCTGACTTGACCCCAAGCCCAAGTCTAGGGCCAAAGGTTTGAAATCCCACCAGTTCTTGTGCTTATCCCAAAGTCAGACCACAGAATCTCTGCAGTCCCTGAGTATGAAATCCCATCCATCCCTGAGCTTGCCTCAGAATCAGTCCACAAAGATCCACCAATTCCAAGCAACCCTCATAAGCTCTGCCGTCCATCCCAAGGAACCATATATAAACCCCGTATCCTGTTCAGTTTGAGGCAAACTCCCTCAAAAGTCCACCCTTCTGGACTTTTCCCTTCCAATATATCTCGACTGAGGTTTGCTGTGTGGTAATGACACTTTTACCACAAGGGAGCAGAGCTGTGACACTTCCTGGGATCTGAGCAGAGCTGCAATAGTTTCTCTTGGGGGAACCCTTCCTGGCAGAACCTGAGCAGAGCAGTTAGGCTGACACTGGGGAAACCTTTCCCTGGAGCAGAGCTGCAGAGCTGCAAAGCTTACAGTGACTTCGTGGTTTTGTCTCCCAGATGCCAAGAAACCTATCCATCTGAGCTTGAAATGCTTAATCCCCAACTATAAAAGTAAATGGATGTGTTGTTTGACTTCTTTATTATGGTTATTAGTGTTCGTTTTGTTTTGAGGTAGTTTCAAGATGCTCAAACTGGCCTCAAAGTCACTATATAGTTGGTGATGGCCCCGAATTAATGCTCCTTTTCCTTTTACCCCCTAAAAGCTGGGGTTAGAGGTATCTACTATAGCATAAATGATGAGATTACACATATGTACTACCTCCTAAATGCTGGGACTACAGGAGTGTGTTACCTCAACTGTTGGGATTTCAGGTATGTGCTACTTCCTAAATGCTGGGATTACAGGATCATGATACCTCTTAAATGCTGGGATTGTTGGTATGTACTACCTCCTAAGTTCTGGGATTATACGTGTGTACTACGTCCCAAATGCTGGGATTACAGATGTGTGTAACACCTTAAATTCTGAGAGTACAGGTGTGTGCCACCTCCTTAATGCTGGGATTATAGGTGTGTGCTACCATGCCTGATTTAATGCTGTAATATATTGAACTAGCAGTCTGAGGTTTTGTGGAGAGCATTGTAGTCTATTGTCAGACTGAGGACAGGATCAGCCCTTTGTTTGTCTAATCCTGGGTAGAAAATAGAAGCTGGGAGTGACTACTGGGAGTATCACCAGCAAGCAAACTACAGCAGTGGTTTCCAGAAGCTATCTTAAGAAACCTCTCTCTGGGAAAAAACAGCCAGCATCCAAAGCCAATCTCTGTACAAGATACCCCGCTGCTGCAGTGACCATGGGGACCTCAGCCCTGCCTGCACCTAGAGGAGCAATCATGGGAGCTGTGGCCCCATCTGCATCTTGAGGGGTGACCATCTGAGCCTTGGGCCTGCCTGAAGCTGGAAGAGAAATCACAGGAGGCTCTGTTCTGCCACCATCAAAAGGAGAATTCAATGGAGCCACAGCGCCCAACTATACACATGGGAGGAAGAGGGACTTCCTGAAACACAGGTAGGACCTATATTGATTGGAGAAATAGATGAGTAGACAACACGGTAAAATACACTCAACAACATAAAGAGCAATACTGTGCCTTCAGAAACTAGTTATTCTACAATAGTAAGACCTGAACATCCACACACAGATGAAGCAGATGGAAACGACCTTAAAAATAACTTTATGAAGATGATTGAGACTCTTAAAGAAGAAATAAAAAATTCGCTTGAAGAAGTGGAGGAAAAGTCACAGTCCAGCTGGCCTTGGTGAGCTCCCAATAGATCAGCCCCACTGTCTCAGTGGGTGGGTGCACCCCTCGTGGTCCTGACATCCTTGCTTGTGTTCACCCTTCATCTGCTCCTCATTGGGACCTTGGGAGCTCAGTCCAGTGCTCCAGTGTGGGTCTCTGTCTCTATCTCTATCCATCACCAGATGAAAGTTCTATGGTGATATGGAAGATATTCGTCAGTATTGATATAGGATAGGGTCATTTCAGGTTCCCTATCCTCAGCTTCCCAAGGGACTAACTGGGGACACCGCCTTGGGCTCCTGGGAGCCACTCTAGGTTCAAGTCTCTTGCCAACCCTAAGGTGGTTCCCTTAACAAGATATGTGCTTCCCTGCTCCCCTATCCAACCTTCCTTTATCCCAATCTTCCTGTTTCCCCAAGTTCCCCCAATCCTCCCCTTCTCACT
>NW_026068010.1:5468951-5506272 GCF_014885135.2 Alexandromys fortis
ACTCCGTGACCTTTATTTATGGCTAGAAACCAATTATGAGTGAATACATCCCATGTTCATCTTTTTGGGTCTGGGTTACCTCGCTCAGAATAGTGTTTTCTATTTCCATCCATTTGCATGCAAAATTCGAGAAGTCATTGTTTTTTACCGCTGAGTAGTACTCTAATGTGTATATATTCCACACTTTCTTCATCCATTCTTCCATTGAAGGGCATCTAGGTTGTTTCCAGGTTCTGGCTATTACAAATAATACTGCTATGAACATAGTTGAACAAATGCTTTTGTCATATGATAGGGCATCTCTTGGGCATATTCCCAAGAGTGGTATTGCTGGGTCCATGGGTAGGTTGATCTCGAATTTCCTGAGAAACCGAAACACTGATTTCCAAAGTGGTTGCACAAGATTGCATTCCCACCAGCAATGGATGAGGGTACCCCTTCCTCCACAGTCTCTCCAGCAAAGTCTATCATCGGTGTTTTTGATTGGGAGCTCACCAAGGCCAGCTGGACTGTGACTGAAAAAGCATGGGATAAAACTGGACTCTCTGATCATGGCAAACAATGAGGGCTGATGAGAAGCCAAGGACAATGGCACGAAGTTTTGATCCTACTTCATGTTCCGGCTTGGTGGGAGCCTAGCCAGTTTGGACGTTCACCTTCCTAGACATGGACGCAGGGGGGAGGACCCTGGACTTTCCACAGGGCAGGGGACCCTGACTGTTCTTTGGACTGGAGAGGGAGTGGGGGGAGGGGAGAGGAGTGGGAGGGGGGGAAGGGAAATGGGAGGCTGGGAGGAGGCGGAAACTTTTTTTTTTCCTTTTCATAATAAAAAAAATGTGGAGGAAAAGACAAACAAAAAACTAGAAGAAATCAACAAATCCCTAGAAGAAAACTAAGAAGAAGCAGTCAAACAGAGGAAGAAAATGACTCAAGACAGGAAAACTGAAATAGAGGCCAATAAAGAAAACACAAACTGAGGGAATTCTGGAAATGGAAAATTTGGATAAATGATCAGGAACCACAAATGCAAGCATAAATTACAGAATACAAGAGATGGAAGAGAGACTCTCAGGTGTTGGAGATATGATAGAAGAAATCAAAGAAAGTGTTAATTTGAACAAATTCTTAACAGAAAACATCCGGGACACCATGAAAAGATCAAATCTAAGAATAATAGGGATAGAAGTCCAGCTCAAAGGCACAGAAGATATATTCAACAAAATCATAGAAGAAAACTTCCACAACCTAAAGAAGGACATGCATATAAAAGCACAAGATGCTTGCAGAAAACCAAATAGACTGGACTAAAAAAAGTTCCCTCACCACATAATAATCAAAACACTAAACAAAGAATAAAGAAAGAACATAAAAAGCTTCAAAGGAAAAAAGGCCAAGTAACATATAAAGACAGATCTGCCAGAATTACACCTTATTTCTCAATGGAAACAATGAAAGCCAGGAGGTCCTGATCAAGCATTATGCAGACATTAGGAGACCATGGATGCCAGCACATACTACTATATTCAGCAAAGCTTTAAGTCACCATGGATGGAGAAAACAAGATATTCCAAGACAAAGCCAGATTTAAGCAATACCTATCTACAAATCTAGCTCTACAAAAAGTACTAGAAGGAAAACTTCAAACCAAGGGAGTCAGCTATATCCACAAAAACACAGGCAATAGATAATCTAAAAGCAGAAAATCCCAAAGAAGGGAAACACATACAATAATACCACCACCACCACCAAAAACAAAAATAACAGGAACTAGTAATCACTAGTCATTAATATCCTTTTATTTTTTATTTATTTATTTTTTGAGACAGGGTTTCTCCGTAGCTTTTTTGGTTCCTGTCCTGGAACTAGCTCTTGTAGACCAGGCTGGCCTCGAACTCACAGAGATCTGCCTGCCTCTGCCTCCCGAGTGCTGGGATTAAAGGCGTGCGCCACCATCACAAGGCTAATATCCTTTTATATAAATGGACTCGATTCGTCTATAAAAAGACACAGGCTAGCAGATTGGAAATGAAGACAGAATCCATCCTTCTGCTGCATACAAAAAACACATCTCAACCTCAAAGACAGACATTACCTCAGAGGAAAGGGTTAGGAAAAGATTTTCCAATCAAATGGACCTCACAAACACGCTGGTGTAGCTATGATAATATCTAACAAAATAGACTTCAAACTAAAATTAATCAAAAGAGATGAAAAAGGAAATTTCATATTTGTCATCAGAAAAATTCATCAAGATGAAGTCTCAATTCTGAAAATCTATACCCCCAATACAAGTGCACCAACGTTTGTAAAAGAAACATTACTAAAGCTTAAATCACACATTAAGCCCTATGCACCAATAGTGGGAGACTTCAACATCCCACTCTCACGACTGGGCAGGTTTACCAGACTGAAACTTAAGAAAGAAAGGAACTATCAGATGTTATGACTCATCTGGACTTAACAGACATATATAGAACATTCCACACAAATACAAAAGAATATACCTTCTTCTCTGCAGCTCATGGAACCTTCTCAAAAATTGAACATTTACTCAACAACAAAGCAAACCTCAATGATAAAAGTCGGAACAATGCCTTGCAGCTTATTGGACCAGGACGGTGTAAAGTTAGAATTTAATAACAACAACACTAATTTCAGAAAGCCCACAAACATATGGAAATTGAACAATGCTCAACTGAATTGCTAACGGGTAAAGAAAAAAATAAGGAAAAAATTAAAGACTTACTAAAATTCAATGAAAATATTCATACAACATAACCAAACTTATGGGACACAATGAAAACAGTGCTAAAAGGAAAGTTTATAGCACTAAGTGCCTATGAAAAGAAGCTAGAGTAACCCTATATGAATGAATTAATAGAACACCTGAAAGCTCTAGAAGAAAAAGAAGCACCCAGGAGAAGTAGATGGTGGGAAATAATCAAATTGAGGGCTGAAATTAATTACATAGAAACAAAGAAAATAATACAAAGAATCAATGGGACAAAGACTTGGTTCTTCAAGAAAATCAACAAGATTGATAAACCTTTATCCAAACTAACCAAAAGGCAGAGAGAGAGAGAGAATATACAATTAAAAAAAATCAGAAATCAAAAGAGGGAAATGACAATACACACTGAGGAAATCCAGAGAATCAGTAGGTCATACTTCAAAAACTTGTACTCCATACAATTGGAAAATTTGAAGGAAGTGGACATTTTACTGGATAAGTACCACATACCAAAATTAAGTCAAGACTAGATAAACAAATTAGGTAGACATATAACCCATAAGGAAATAGAAACAGTCATCAAAAGCCTCCCAAACAAAAACTGCCCAGGGTCAGATGGTTTCAGCACAGAATTATATCAGAATTTCAAAGAAAAGCTAATACCAACACTCCTCAAATTGTTTCACACAATAGAAACAGAAGGAACATTGCCAAACTCTTCTTTTGAAGCTACAGTTATAGTGATACCCAAACCACACGAAGATGCAACTAAGGAAGAGAATTACAGAACAATCTCCTTCATAAACATTGATGCAAAAATACTCGATAAAATATGGCTATACCAAATCAAAGAATACATCAGAATATCATCCACCATGATCAAGTAGGCTTTATCCTAGAGATGCCGAGATGGTTCAACACACAAATAGCCATCAATGTAATCCACAATATAAACAAACTGAAAAAAAAACCCCACATGATCATCTCATTATATGCTGAAAATGCCTTCAACAAAATTGAACATCCCTTCATGATAAAGGTCTTAGAGAGATCAGGGATACAAGGAACATATTTATACATAATAAAAGCAATATACAGCAAGCCAACAGCCAACATCAAACTAAATGGAGAGAAAAATTAAAGTGATTCCACTAAAATCAGAAACAAGACAAGGTTGTCCAGTCTTTCTATGTCTGTTCAATATAGTATTCAAAATTCTAGCTATAGCAATAAGACAACAAAAGAAAATCAAGTGGATACAAATTGGATCTAAACTGAGATGACTCCCTAGTGCCAGAGGTTGCATGAATCTGTTAAAGAGACAGATGCCCTTCAATGGAAGAATGGATGAAGGAAGTGTGGAATATATACACATTAGAGTACTACTCAGCGGTAAAAAAAATGACATCGTGAATTTTGCATGCAAATGGATGGAAATAGAAAACAATATCCTGAGTGAGAACCTTCATCTGGCTATGGATGGAGATAGAGAGAGAGACCCACATTGGAGCACCGGACTGAGCTCCCAAGGTCCAAATGAAGAGCAGAAGGAGGGAGAACATGAGCAAGGAAGTCAGGACCGCAAGGGGTGCACCCACCCACTGTGACAGTGGGGCTGATCTATTGGGAGCTCACCAAGGCCAGCTGGACTGGGACTGAATAAGCATGGGATAAAACCGGACTTTCTGAACATGGTGGACAATGAAGGCTGATGAGAAGCGAAGGACAATGGCACTGGGTTTCGATCCTACTTCATGTACTGGCTTTATGGGAGCCTAGCCAGTTTGGATGCTCACCTTCCTGGACCTGGATGGAGGGGGGAGGACCTTGGACTTCCCACAGGGCAGGGAATCTGGACTGCTCTTCAGACTCGAGAGGGAGGGGGAATGGATTATGGGGAGGGGGAGAGGAGTCGGGGGAGGGGAAGAGGAGTGGGAAGCGGGGAGGAGGCAGAAATATTTTTTCTAAATAAATAAATAAAACGATTAAGAAAAGAAAAGTACAACAGAGTATCCTGGGAATGGACTCAGAAGTATACCATGCGATGCTTCCTTAATGTTAGAATGAGGACCCTAAGAGAGACATATATAGATCTAATCTACATGGGCTGTAGAAAAAGACAAGATCTCCTGAGTAAATTGGGAGCATGGGGACCTTGGAAGAGGGTTGAAGGGGAGGGGAGAAACAGGGAGGGCAGCAGAGAAAAATGTAGAGCTCAATAAAAATCAATAAAAATAAAAAAGAATCTCCATTATAAACTGTGTAAATTGCTGTTACTTTTTTTTTTAATTTCTTATCTGGCTGTTCCCTCATCAAACCCCACATTTCTAATTTTTTTTTTGAGACAGGGTTTCTCTGCGTAGCTTCGGTGCCTGTCCTTGTAGACCAGGCTGGCCTCGAACTCACACAGATCCGCCTGCCTCTGCCTCCTGACTACCTCTGTCTGACTGACATTTCTAAATTCTGTTTTTTTTTAACCTTCCTCTATTTATTCACCTGTTCATCTGAGAAGGCTTAAGGTCTTTCATCTTTTGGACAAAAACTTTTAGAGACTTTAAAGTAGTTACAAGGTAACAGTTCCCCAAGACTCCATTTTTATTTTATTTTATTTTTTTTTTAAGTGGAGCATGTGTATTATGTGGTGACTGTCTTCGCTCTAAATTGGCTATGAGTCTAAACCCATCCTCACTGCTCTAACATATGTAGAAACCACCTGAGGGGAGGGAGATGGATGCTCAGCTGTCACATCAAAGGAAGCGGCATTATTCTAGCAGTATCTGTCTTTGTTTAAGCTTTTCACTGTTAGAGCAAGTATGTGAAACTTCCAAAAGACTGATATTACAGCTATATAGAGCTACCTCCTAAGACTGGGATTACAGGTATATGCTACCACCTAAATGCTAGTATTGCAGGCGTGAGCTATCACAAAATTGCTGGGATTACAGGTATGTGCTACTTCCTAAATACTGTGATTACTGTATGTGCTACCTCTTAAGTGCTGGGATTAAAGGTGAGTATTACTATGCAAATTCCAGTATTGCAGGTATGTGCCACCTCCTAAATGCTGGGTTTGCAGCTCTGTGCTACCTCCTTACTGCTTGGATTACAGGTATGTGCTGCCTCCTAAACCCTGTGTGTTATCTCCTAAATTCTGGGATTTCAGTTATGTGCTATCTCATAAAAACTGGAATTACAGCTGTGCACTACCTCCTAACTTCTGGAATTTCAGGTACGTGTTACCACTTAAAAGACGGAATTAGAAGTGTGTGCTACTTCCTGTATGCTGGAATTACAGGCGTGTGCAATCTCCTATGAACTGGGATTCCACGTGTGTACTACCTCCTAAATGATTGGATTACAGGTTTGTGTAACCTCCTAAATTCTGGGATTACAAGTGTGTGTAACCTCCTAACTGCTGTGATTACAGGCGTGAGCTACCTCCTTAATTCTTGGATTGCAGGTGTATGCTACTTCTTCTGTGTTGGTATTTCAGGTATGATCTCCCTCCTGAATTCTGGAATTACAGGTATGTGCTACCTCCTAAGTGCTGAGCAACAGGTGCTATCTCCTTAATTTGGGTTACAAGTATGTGATGAGATTATGGATATTTTATGTCTTCTAAATTCCAGGATTGCTGGTATGTACTACCTCCCAAATGCTGGAATCACAGGTGTGTGCTACCTCCTAAATTCTGGGATTACAGGTGTTGCTAACTGCTGAGATTGTAGGTGTGTGTTACATTTTAAGTGCTGAATTACAGTTGTGTGCTACCTTCTAAGTGTTGTCATTACAGGTGTGTGTAATCTCCTAAATGCTGATTATTACAGCTGATTATTACAGGTGCTACTACCTCAGGGAATTGCAGGTATGTGTCTCCCCCTAAAGTCTGAGATTACAGGTGTTTGCTACATCTTAATTCTGGGATGACATTTGTGTGCACCCCTTTAAAGCGGGGATTAAAAATATTTGCTACATCCTAATTCCGAGATTACAGGTGTGTGCCACCTTCTAAATTCTGGGATTCTAAGTATACCCTACCTCCTTTGTGCTTCGATTGCAAGTCTGTGCTACCTCCAAAATGCTAGGATTACAGGAGTGTGCTACTTCCTGTATGCTGGGAATATAGGTTTGTGCAACCTCCTAAATTCAGGGGTTAAAGGTGTGTGCTACCTCCTACATACTGGGATTACAGGTATTGTGTAACCTCCTAAATGGTGGGATTGCAGGTATGTGATCTCTCCTAAGTGCTGAGATACAGGTGTGTGGTATCTCTTTAATCTTGGGTTACTTGTAAGTGCAAACTCCTATATCCTTGGATTGTAGGTATCTGCTGCCTTCTAAATTCTGGGATTATAGGTGTGCACTACCTTCTAAAGGCTGGGGTTGCAGGTATGTGCTACCTCCTAAATGTTGGTGCTACATTGTCTGTGCTGACTCCTAACTGCTGGGATTGGAGGTGTGTGGTAGTTCCTAAAGGTTGGGATTACAGGTCTGCGCAATCTCTAAATTCTGAGATTATAGGTAAATGTTACCTCCTAAATGCTAGATTTTAGGGACCCATTCCATTCTAAATGCTCAAATTGCAAGTATGTGTTACTTCCTAAGTGCTGGGATTACCTGTGTATTCTACCACGCCTCACTTTATGCAGTTATAGATTGGACTAAGGGATTCATGCATGCTACGCCACTAACCCAAAATATTTCCTTACCAGCTTTTACAAAGAATAGAAAAGTATCAACTCTCTTCAGTGTCATAACTGTCAAAATTCGCTACATTGGTCCCAAATTCCCAGAATAGCATGCTCCAGGACAAGCCCCGGAGAAATTTCTCAGTTACCTAGAGATCAGGTAACTTAGCTTTTGAAGGGTTACCAGGCTGAACTTCCCCTCAGCCCATATCCCGCCTCAGTCCCCTTCCCTAGTCCTCCAGGTCTAACCTCTGATCATGATCAGTTTAATAAAGAGATGCTGTTCCGACAGGGAGCTGGCAAGACGGTGGTGCGTCCACTCGGACTGGACAGGAAACGGCTCCCTTCAACCGTCAACTTGCCGCATGCTGACGTTGGTGGAGGGATACGTAAGCGCGTTTGTTACGCAATACACAGCGGTGTTGGCAGACTAATAAATGGCCGCCAGGTTTGTGCACGTGAGTGCAGGTGCCCATAGAGGCTAGAAGGCATCAGATACCCTGAAACTAGAGTTTAAGATATTTGTGAGTTGTCTGCGTGGGGAAGAGGAACAAGTGGTCTTAATGACTCAGCCGTCTCACGAGCCCTGAACTGCTAAATGTTAATCTGGGTCTCTCTGATGAATTCTCGGTCGATGCTCCCCAAATTCCACTTTCTTCTTCTCACCCCAGTAAGTAAACCTAGCATTCTCTACCTTTGACAAAATACAGAGGGAACCCTACAGATCACATGTTCACCGCCCAACACGCTGTCAAAATGTAAGCCTCTCACAGGTCCTCCACATTTTACCTTCTGGTTAGATCCTAGGTCATTTTTCTTCATTACTGTTACAAATTCACCAATCAACTGTGTAGAATCCTTTGGGGAAATGAGGAGCTTCAACGTTTCATGTGTTGGGATAAGGAATGGGAACACAAACAGAGAAAAGACACAAATTAGTCTTTAATGAAAAGATCTAATTCATCAAGCTTGATTACACTCTTCTGAAACATGAGTGTCTTAATAACGGGAAGCCATTTCCCTGTCCAGATGGCAAGACTCCTCAGACTGTTCTGTTTATTGGTTTAACACGTGCTGTAGCAAGACAGTAACGGGTTGTTAGGTAGAAATGAGCCAGTTGCTATTAAAACTCACATGGCCAATAAATGGACTCCTAAAGAAAATGATGTAAGTTAAAGGACTCGTGTTCTTGACTGAAAGTTATCATAAAACTGACATCAGAGAGACTATTTGGTACTGGCATGATTGCTGGTGTGAGATCAAGGGGGATAAAATAGCCATTGTGTGCTTGGTTCACTGAATTCTAAGGAAAACGTCTTGACTGCTCAGTATGGAAAAATGGTCTTTAACAAACTCTTTAGAGCTGGGTAACCACTTACAAGAGAAGAAAATAAAACCTAACCTCCTAACACGTACAATCTTAACTGAAACTAGATCATAGGGCTGAAGAGAGAGCTCCAATTAGACAATGGTAGCACCAGATTTGGCAATGGATTCTTAGGGATTAAACCAAAATTTGAGTAATATGAGGAAAATATAGCAATTGTATAATCATCAAGTTTAGTTTTTTTATTGAGTACAAGAAGAAAGTTAAAATGACAAACATAAAGCAGGAGGAAAAAAGTCTGCAAGTCGGTCATGTGTCTGACAGGGAACTAGAAACCAAAGGACACGAGGAAACCCACAATAAAAACACTGTTTGCCATTGCGTAAGAGTAGATACTTATCCAAAGAAGACAGTAAAGTCTCTAGCCTTACACAAATCTCATCAGAACTTTGTTCTACAGAGTAAGTTCCAGGACAGAGAGGGCTACTCAGAGAAACCCTGTCTTGAAAATAAGAGTCCAAAGTCAATGTTAATTAAGTAGTGAGCTTTTCTCAGGAACACACCACAGTTCAAACAATGGATGGTATAATTGCTGTACCTAATGCCTTCCTATGGCCTTCTGTATTTTGAGTTTGAGAAGCAGAAGGGGAAGACAAATGTACTCCTTGTGTTTTGTTTGTACCTCAGCAAAGGATAGAGAGTTTCAAATTTGTCCAAGGTTGGTAAGCTTGAGGATGTCTTAATATGTCTCAAGTGCATTTCTGCCCCACCATCCCCTCCTCTCTATACTCACGGCTTTGCAAATAGTTTGGGTGTTTTTCAAACTGTGCACTTTGTTGTCTAGAAGGCACATGGTGATAAGACACAGCGTTTTGCTTGCACACACTGGCAAGAGGACCTCCCCCAATTGCCCTGATCTCTTCCAGAAGCCTCCTCTTCCTTGGTGGAGCAGTTTAACACCATGACCCTGCTTCTGACTCAAGACTTGCACACAGCCAAAGGAACTTCTGACATGCCAGGGCCCCAGAAACCTCGCTTCTATTTACTCTTTCACTTTGATGGGCTTGCCTTTTTCTGCCTCTCAAGTTATTTACCAGTATACCTCCATACTGTTTAATGACGGGGAACATCTAAACACAAAAGAGAAAAACATCTGAAGTTAAATGCAGGGAAACAAGAAAGATAAAGCCTTGCAAACTAGGATGGTATAACTGGGATTTTATAGTGGTTCTTGTATGGCAGAAGACATTCTCAGGTAGATCAAGCTAGGCCAGCATTCCCTTCAAAGGGCTCACTTTCTGCTTGGACTATTTTATTCTTTAAAATTTCATTTCAAAGCCTCTGACTGGGGCTGGAGAGATGGCTCAGCAATTAAGAACAGTGCATGCTCTTCTAGAGGATCAACATTCAGTACCCAACATCTACATAGCAGCTAAATTAGTCTACTACTTGAGTTCCAGGGGATTCAATGACTTTGCTGGCCTCCAAGGGCACCGGGCAGACACATGGTGCACATGGTGCACATTATCAGGTAGGTAAAACACACATACATGAAAGTATTTTACAGTTTAAAAAGTCCTCAAATTGTGAAGTACCGTGTCCATCCTCCATGATACTAGCTCCAAATGCTAGCAGCACTAAATGGATTCTGTGGGTTTGTTAGATAATGTACATGAAGTTGCGAGGGAGAGTGCTGGTGGGAATATGAGAAGGGCTGGAAAGGAGGGCGAGGTGGGTACATTCCATCAAAGTGCATTGTGTACACGTGTGAAATTCTCAAATAAAGACACATCCTCTAGCTCTTTGAGTTTTCCTCTGGTGGACGTGAGAGCCAGCAATGCTCAGCAATGCTTCCATTCTTGGTCCTTAAAGATGGTGACAGATTTCCCCATGTATCCCACTGGCCAAGATTCTACAGTCCCAAAAGGGATGGTGGATAGATTATTCTCTATGTAACTTGGGAGTTTTTTCACCACAGTAAGACATTTTTTTGTTAAATAGTATTTACTGGCTGGCTGTCTTAGTGTGGTAGAGTCATTACTAGACACTTAATAACCATATATCAAATTTGCCTTTAAACCTATTAAGAAGGTCGGGGACACCAACCACTTGGTGTGATTCTGTGCCTTTATGGTCCAAGCTACTTTAAATGAGAATCATGAAATGTTTGCCTTTAAATGAAATGAAAAAGATGTCACTTGTCATCATCTAAGTTTGTTGAGAGGAGGAATAATTGACAAATATTAGAAAACCATGGGAAAACATTTATATTTTAGAGCCTTGTTTTGATATATTTTAGCTTTATCGTTATTATTATTGTATTAAAATTTTCCACCTCATCCCCTCCTCCCATTCCCCCCTGTCCCCCAATCCCCCTCCCCCTCTCTCTACAGTCCATAGAGCAGTCAGGGTTCCCTGCCCTGTGGGAAGTCCAAGGTCCTCCCTACTCCATCCAGGTCTAGGAAGGTGAGCATCCAAACAGACTAGGCTCTCACAAAGCCCGTCCATGCAGTAGAATCAAAACCCAGCGCCATTGTCCTTGGCTTCTCCGTCAGCCTCCACCGTCAGCCACATTCAGAGAGTCTGGTTTGATCACATGCTAAGCCTAATACAAAATTATATATAATAAGAACAAATATATAAATAACTTGGCCAAGTCAGGAGAGGAAATTAACTACAACTATCTAGTCTTCAACTCCATCAAAGATCTGAGAAGGGAAAGAATATTATTTGAGTTAGCAAGAAGTGCAATCAACTTCCAAAAATGTACAACAATTGACAGAGACAACTGGCTACCTGGGCAACCACCCAGTGTCTCATTTGTAGCATTGAAGCTACCAACTTTGGCTAAGGCCTAGCATAACTTACAGGCCATTTTCAGAGGCAGGAAATTTCCAAAACTGTTTTACTCTGTCTTTGCAAGATTTGACAGTCTTGTTCCTTGTGTCCTGCTTATCCATTTCTAGATACCGTGTATCTTGTCAGTGGTTGAGGCATGGGAAGTTTCTTGCCCACAGGCCAATTGTGCCAAGAAGAAAACAAATTCCAAGTGAAATGTCTTTGGTGCTCAACATTCTCTCAGGAATAGATCAATGCTGCCAGGAGCAATCATGTCTCATTTCAACAGAACCCTAAGTTTTTAAATGCCATATTCTACAGTTCTTTGAAGTGGTTGAAGATTACCTATCTATGCAGAATACAATCTTTATGCATCTAAAGAACCTGATTAGTCTAACTGTAAGTATGACAAACATATATGACTATTGATCTATATGTTTTGGTTTAGAGAAGGAGTTAGTCACACTCCAACTCCAGGGTCAGCTTTAATTTTTAATTGGACTAGGACTACAAAAAACCATTTGCATTACATGTTGGTAGAGAATATAAGAAACAAACATTTGGGAAGATTTATGAAATTTTATCCTGTTGGAAATGTCTTATACCAATAGGCCAATTTACTCTTTTCCTTGGGATATTTTTTTTTTCTGGATGAAATATCCTTTTCCTTTGTATATCTCATTTGTCCAGTCATCTTCGGATTCCTTAGCTGGATACCTTTATTCTCCTGAAAAGACAGAAACAAAAGCCAACTCTAATTTTGGAGATATTCTCTTTTGGAAAGTTATTTCTGATGAAATGAAAAGCATTTGTTAGTTTTTCAAGTTAGTTTAAACATCCATGCTGCTTGTTGAACTATTTCATCTTTTCTAATTAAGAGATATCTCTTGTTCAAATTAAATCTGTATCAATTTTCATGGTCTCCATAGCTTTCCTTCCTCTCTGGAAACAAAAACAAAACCCCTTCCCCAACATAACACATGACCTGATTTCCATTCAGAGGTCAGCACATTTTAAAAGTATACAGGCTGATTTAATTCCATAGTTTTTTCTACTATCCAATGTCTCTGTAGTTGTTGTCCCTTTCTCATTAACATTTAGAAAATTCAAAGTTAGTGTAACACATTATGAAATTTATTTCTGGGGTTTGTTATCATTCTTTTTTGTTTATTTAACATATGTTTCAGAGTTTGATTTGACTTTTTTATAACTGCCTGCCCTGTAGGATTACATGGTATACCTGTAATATGATTTATATAAACAAAAAACTGTTTCATTTTCTTAGAGACATATGCTGGAGCATTGTCTGTCTAATTGTACAGGTATACTCATGATAGCTATAATTTCTAACAAATAAGTGATTACTAAATTAGCCTTTTCTGAACTCAAAGTAGTTGCCTTTTGAAAATCTAAATAGGTATCAATGGTGTGGTGTACATATTTTAGTTTTCCAAATTCTATAAAATGGAATATATCCATATGCAACATTTAAATCCTTTGAGTACCCTTTGGGTTACTTTCTGCAGGTAGTGGTATTTGGTTGTATAAGGAACAAGTAGCACATTCCTTATAATTTCCTTGGCTTGTTATCATGTGATGTGTCGTGCTATAAGGACATGTGTTCAACTATGTTCATAGCAGCTTTGTTTGTCATAGCCAGAACCCAAAAACAACCTAAATGCTCCTCAACTGAAGAATGGACAAGGAAAATGTGGTACAGATACACAATGGAGTACTACACAGCAGAAAAAAATAATGATATCTTGTATTTTGCAGGCAAATGGATAGAACTAGAAAACATTTTGAGTGAGGTAACTCAGACCCAGAAAGATAATTATCTCATGTCCTCACTCATAAGTGGCTTTTAAACATAAAGCAAAGAAAACCAGCCCATAAATCACAATTCCAGAGAACTTAGACAACATTGAGGACCCTAAGGTGGACATACATAGAGCTAATCTACATGGGTAGTAGAAAAAGACAAGATCTCCTGAGTAAATTTGGAGCATGGGAACCTTGGAGGGGTTGAAGGGGAGGGGAAAGGCAGGGAAGGGATCAGAGAAAAATGTAGAGCTCAATAAAAATCAATAAAAATTAAAAACTTTGATATAGACATGATTTTTTAAAATGAAGTTCTGAGGCCTTCAGCACATTTCCAATCAATAACAGATTGTTTTCTGTATTACCTTGTGCTTGAGAACCTGACAGAGCAGTATGGGATTGGATGTATTACATCTGCACCTGTTCCTACTAGATAAATAAATGTCATTTATTCATATTTTTAATTTTGTTTTTTGTCATTTATAGAAGTTTGCCAAAAATACTTGATTTATGGTTTATCCTAAAATTTTTGTTCCCTTTTCTATAGCTGTTTCATTATCCAGAGCCACATGGTTTCTTAAAATAGGCTTAGTTTCTTTAGTAGTTCTGTGATGGAGTTCTATGATGTCAGGAAATGACTGAACTGAATCTGGCATAGGGGCCTGCAAGAGGCCCCCCAAGGAGTTTCCTTATGGCAAAAGAATACCTCTTGTTGATCTACATTCATTAGTCCAATGCCTACCTTTGCCACACCTGCATGATCCATAAGGGAAGGATGCTCTGTTTGGATTATGTTTAGAATAAATATTCTTTCTGGGAATGCTGTGTTTACAATCCCTTTTAAGGTGACCTTGTTTGTCACAATTATAACACTTGATATTTTGATTTTTTTCCTCAAACCTCAGGAAATCTCCTCTCCTACCCAAGCATCTTGATGGTCATGAGATTCAATATTGTTTGTATCTCAGATCCATTCCTCCAAGGGTGCTGAAATTGCCTGTAATGGCCTAATTATCCTTTTGAATTGAGAATTGTACTTTTCATAAGTCAGAGATTCAATTATTATTTTGTCTTTCTTCTGAATTTGGTATCATTCTATTTACTGCTGAAGTTAATCTTTGTAAGAAATTCATAAAGGTTTCCTTTGTGCCCTGTATATCTTTAGTAAATGACTCAATTTTATTTCCTACTTCTCCAGTTCTGACCCACACATTCAAAGTTGCTGCACAGAATAAAGCCAGAAAATCCAGGGTGTGGTCATAATATAGGGATTGCCTTTTTTTTTTTTTTTTTTTTTTTTGGTTTTGGAGCCTGTCCTGGAACTAGCTCTTGTAGACCAGGCTGGTCAAAAGTTTAGTTTCTGCTACTTTATGTAACCCGTTTTAAGCAGAGATCTGAAACAAAGCTTTGCACATACATGAAACAGACTTGTGCAAAAGTGAGTCAGTATCCTGGTTTGAAATGTCCGAGAAGATAGTAAAGTACCTTTTAGTAGAGACACTGTAGCAAGGGAATAATTCATTTTGTTCACAATTATAAAATACCATTTAAGATAATCACCCTGTTTCTAAAGAAAATACAGAGGACCAGAATTACAATGTGAAAGGAAACCTGTTTTAAAAAATCTGGAAGTGATTTCAAGGGCTACTATGCCAACATAATGATGATGATAATAATATTGATTTTAGAGTACTTATGGTTGGAATAAGAGACCAAATTGTTTAATGTACAGGTGATAAATCTAAAAATACAAAATGTTACTAATAAAAAATTAGATATTAGACACGTGTGTAAATCTAGTAAACCAAAAGGGCATTGGTTTACACACTTCATAAATGTATCATGGACTTGAAATAAAAGATGTCATATTTCTTCAGTTCAACACATCTCAAACCAAATCATTGTGAGACTTTAGTAGACTCCATTTTCTGGTAATGGCAGCATACTAAGTTTAAAAGCATGGACTGAGACAGACATTGTCAGTTCTTATTCTTACGCGCTAAATGAGAAACAAATGTTTTATGTTATGTGGTCCTAACTAGTCTGGAACACTTTATGTAGAGAAGGCTAGCCTTGACCTCAAAAAAATCGTCTCCTGCCTCTGCCTTCCTAGTGCTAGGATTAAAAACATGCATGACCACAGCTCATGAAATGGATTATTTTTGATGCTTAAATAGAGGTTGAAGAAAAATTTCATATTTCGTTTTTCAATCATTCTCATTGTTTCTATTTTCCAAGTTGATGATATCATGGTAGAGTAACCACAGGCCCTATACCATGTGCACTTATGACTAAAAAGAGAGGGAGATGATAAAAGTGTTAAAAGCATAAAGGGTTTGTTTTTGTTGTCTGAAAATAAATTCATAATGAGCAAACAACGAATGAAAAGAACTATGAACTGGAAAAGGTTGGCAAATTTCCCATCAAGCATATTTGTTCACTGTTGTCCGACGTCATCTCTTTTGCTAAAATCATTAAAAGTTCCACACAACCACTTTAAGAACTTTTAACAAGTTTATACACATGCACATCATTTTATCATAGATTTGTCTTAATATTTTTGATTCATCACCACTTTAGGCTAATCTATTTGGGTAGGTTCTGGATTTTTTAAACCTTAGGTAGCATATAAAAACAGCAAACTCACTGGATTTAGAGTAGACAGAATGAGTGGTTGGAGTGAGTTGTCTTGGTGCAGCCCACACTGTGTGGATGCTGCTGCACATAGAAACTATGGCCCAGAAGAAAACATGTTTTGTTTTCACAAGCCAAAGGCACACCACAATACTGAGGACTGCTGCATCTGCAGAGTCAAGTACTCCAGCTCTCAGTTCATGGGCAGTAAACATTACGACAAGGACTTTCACAGCTGTTTTGGGTTGCACTAGACTTGCTCAGGAGACACCCGCAATGCCTGTGTGCTGCTTGTAAAAAGATGGAAGAAGTTGCCAGCAGGATCAAGGAAAACCAACAGAAAACAACTCAAAACAAAAGTAGAATCATCTGGTAGATGCAAGGGTGGGACTCAGTCTAAAGACAAATGATCTTCATAGACTTGTGTATAAGAATTCTTGGTTCTAACTGGTGGCAACTGTGTGTGTGGGTGAGTGTGGGTGTGTGGGTGGGTGTATATGCACTACAGGCATGCTTGGTGCTGAGGTCAGAAGAAGGTATTGATTGGGTCCCCTGGAATTTTAGTTTCAAATGAGCTCCCTTATGGGTTCTGGAAACCAAACTCAAGTGCTCTCCACTACTGAACCATCTCCCCAAGTGCCCAACTCACACTTCTTAAATTTAGCAGATGGAAAGATGTTCTGAATATCCTCTATGAGATAGCCTTATGGAATTTTATTAACTGTTTTGTGACATAAACCAATGGGTAGGACCATTTCAGAGCTTTGAATGAATCCTTCTGACTCTGTTCCCAATATTCCTACTGTAAGTAGATGACAGTGTTGGAGCAGGCCCTTATTCGACAGCTTCCCAATGTAACAGACATGGTTTGGAATGAGAGGTTGGAAGGCATCTCCAGAATCCAAACTTGCAGCTCAGCAGTTGCCCTCTGCTGTGGGCACCCTTTGCTCATGCATTTCAAAGGCCACGTTCAGTGGTTTGCCATCCCAGGATCACAATGGGCAATTGTGATTGGACACTAGGATAGAACTAATGTAGTGCAGAATGGGGAGTTCCGTTCTTTTTAGAGCCCTTCTTCATTACATTCTCTTAAATATGGCTGTTAATATAAAATCTAGTTCATAAAGACCGGAGAAGGCTATGTCATTTACATCCAAGGTACTACCCTCCTGTGTAGTCCTGTGTAGTCCTGCCTGGATGTGAACTCACTGTGTTACCAAGGCTCCTGGAATGTGCAGAAATTCATCTCTGCCCATGAGTTCTGGAGTCACAGGAGAGCAACCCCACACCTGACTCTAGAAGGGTGGTAAAATTGATGAGTCGAAAATTGCTTTTTATTCATAAATATAGTCATTTTACTCAATAGGGGCTTTAGGAAGGGGTGGTCAGTATACACAGTGTTGAGCCTTAACCAACTATTAAAACAAGAAAAAAGAAATTATCAAAAACTAACAAAATTTAAACCAAAGCAAAGAAAAAAAAATACCCAGGCAAACGAAACCCAAACCCAAACCAGAACCTCTCCCCCAAATTAAGCTAAAAATATTCTCTTGCTCTAGATCCAACAAATCAATTGAGAACATCTGGCTCCTTAAGAACACCAAAGGTGACTAGACCTCCTCTATAGACCCTTTCTCATGTCTGGTCATTCCAGAACAGGCTGTGAAACTGGAGAATCCACAAACACTTTCTTTATGGATGATCCAATGACTAACACAGGTGAGGGATGCTGTAGTCTCTGTAGTGCGTTATATTCACCAACACTTTACTGTGACATGGATGGAGTCTGCCTCAGCACTGCACAGGAGAGGGAATCCTGTTCTTTTCCCTGTGCTGTGTACAGATTACAGCACGGCCTCAGTACAGTCTTTCTCGTGAGCCCTCACCACATGTGGAGGCCTCAGCCGGCTTACTAAAGACATGGAGAGTAACTGGCAGAGGAAGCCTTGCTCAGCGGCATATCCTCCCCATGCTGCTGTGCGCCACTCAGGGTCCACCTGCTGACCAATGTCGGGATTTGGAGTCATTCTTGGTGGGTCCTCTGAATGTCAGGCTTCTTTCTGATGATTTCCTTTCTCCAGGAATAGTGGGCCAACAGAACTTGAATCGGATTGGAGATGGATCCCCTGCAGTAGGTAGAAAGTTTTCTTACTCATTTGTTCACAGCTACAAGGAGGGGTCTGCTTCTCAGTAGGTGTTGCTGCTCGAGTGGAGAATGTGTGAAGCTTCCTTCAGCCTCCTCAGTTCTCCAAAGCGGAGCTGTCAGAGAAGGAAAGACAATCAGATGCATAGGAAGCCTCACTGGACCTGTGACAAAACCAGGACCTGACCATACATGGGAATCAAACACCAAGGAAGAAAACCCACCCCATGAATGCCAAGGTTGCAGGGGACAGGAGTCAATGGTGGCTCATTGGCCAGGCACACACAGGGCTCCTGCTGCAGCAGGTCCTTCTGCAGGAGGCTCTCATCCTGGACTGTGGGCAGTTCCAGATCATGCTGGAGGTTTTCAAACCTAGGTGAGGAAGACAGCAGGGACACAGGTCTGTTGGGGACCTGCCCTGCCAGCTTTTGAGCTCCCACCAGCTTTACTCAACTGCACAATGCAGCATTACATTTGAGCTGGGCTCATTCACTCCTTGCTTCCTCAAGGATAAGACAACACCTGAGTTTCTTTTTTCTCCACTTTTAAAGCTGCTAGAAATTGAACTGAGAAATACACACCATGGTGAACTAGAAAAACAGCCCAGAATGCTGGGAGGAAGAGGAAGTGAGCTCAGACTCGATAGCTCTTTTCTCTGGGGCAGATGTGATGAAGCTCTGACCCAGGATGGACATAGGCTAGAATCTTCCCGGTAAGCGCACCTTGGGGTGCTACACACATTATTAGAAATGGGCTAGTCCAGCTGTGAGAGTTAGCCGTAAAGAGGCTAGATATAATGGGCCAAGCAGTGTTTAAAAGAATACAATTTGTCTATTGTTATTTCGGGGCATATGCTAGCCAGGTGACCAGGAGCTGGGTGCTGCAGGAACGCAGCCAGCAGCTCCCACAACAGGATAATACATATTGCTTCCTTTGCAGACATTTCTGTTGACTGAGCCAGCCCAATACTCTCAGATGTTCTTTCCCTGGCTGTGACTGAAAGGCCATACAAATGGCCAAGAACCCAAGTAGGACAGAGATTCAGGTATCAGGGAACTACTTGGTATAACTCCCTCTTCGTGGCCTGGGATCCTACCTCGTCTGGGAGACAGCGAAGTGATTCTGCAACTTTTTTTACCAAGACTATTTGCTTGGTGACCAGATCCCTCTGCTTCAGCAGGTATTGCAGTCTTTCCTCCAATTTTTCCTGTTTCTGCTCATTGGAAGATTATGTTCTTAGTGAGTGGTTGGACACTCAAATGCACACAGACACAGATATTTCTGAATACACACTCCTGGACATACATGTACAAGCATATACATGTACAACAAAATAACAGGAATTAATCATTTGATATCTATCAATGGTTGCATTTCCTTAATAAAAACACACAGAATGATAGGATGGATGTAAAAACAGGGTCCAATTTTCTGGCGCATATAAGAAACAAACTATATCATAAAGTATAGATATTACCTCAGGGTAAATGATTGGAGAAAATCTTCCAAGCAAATGGACCTAAAAGACAAGCTGGTGTAGCTATTTTAATACCTAACAAAATCGACCTCAAACCAAAATTAATCAAAAGAGATGGGGAAGGACACACCACAAAGATGACATTTCAACATTTCAATTCATTTTTTCTTGTTTCTTGTTTTATTTTTTTTGAGACAGGGTTTCTTTGTAGCTTTGGAGCCTGCCCTGGAACTAACTCTTATAGACCACTTTGGCCTTGAACTCAGAGATCTGCCTGCCTCTGTTTCCCAATTGATGGGATTAAAGGCATACACCACTGCTGTTTGGCCGACATTTCAATTCTTAACATCTATGCTATGCCCTAAGTACTTTTGTAATAAGAAACATACTATAGCTTAAAACGTATATTGACCTCCACACGCTGATATTTGGGAACCTAAGTACTCCAGTCTCACCAGTGTGCAGGTCATGCAGAAGAAATTAATAAATTTTGGATTAACTGAAGTTTAAACCAAATAAGCATAACAGATATTTAAAGAATACTCTAACCAAACCCATCAGAGTGTACCTAGAACTTATAGGCCAAGCAATGATTTAATTGATATGGTTTCTGTGTGGGTATTTTGGGTCTAAGCTATCCGGTTGGCCAGGAGGAATAAGTAGACCCTCTCCTTGCAACATAATATGAAAATTAGTAAATGTAATGTACCATATAAACTGAAGGAAAAACATGATGATTATCTTTCTAGAGACTAAAAAAGTCATTGAAAAAAATCGAATACCCTTTGATGATGAAAGTTGTGGAGATATTATGGATACAAGGACATACTATAACATAATAAAGACAACTGATGGCAAGCTTATAGCCAACATCAAATTAAATGTACAGAAATTCAAAGTAATTCTAGTAAAATCAGAAACAAGGCAAGGCTGTCCATTCTATCCATATCTATTCACTATAGAGCTTGAATATCTAGTTAGTGCAATAAGACAACTGAAGCAGATCATGGGGATACAATTTGGACAAAGTATCATTACTTAAAGATGTTAAGATAGTATATATAAATGACCCTAAAAGTTCTACCAGAGAACTCCTACAGTCGAGAAACACCTTCAGTAAAGTGGCTGGATACAAGATGATCTCAAAAGAAAGAAATCAGAGAAACAACATTCTTCACAATACCCAAAAACAATATAAAATGTCTTGTGTTCCCTCTAACCAAGAAAGTGAAAGACTTATATGATAGAAACTTCAAGTCTTTGAAGAGAGAAGCTGAAGAAGATATTAAAAATTGGAACGATCTCCCATGCTCGTGAATGAGTTGGATCAATATAGTAAAAATAGTTATCCTACCAACAGTAATTTCAAAATCAACACAATCCCCATCAAAATTTCAACACAATTCTTTACAGACCGTGAAAGGGCAATTCTCAACCTTATATGGAAAACCAAAAATCATAGGCTAGTTTAATCAATCCACAACAGTAACAGAACTGCTGGAGGTGTCACCATCTCTGATTTCAAGCTGTACTACACAGATATAATAATAAAAACCACAAGGTATTGGCATGAAGCAGATACATTGATCAATGGAATCTAATTAAAGACCCGAACATGAATCCACACACCTACAGACATACGATTTTTATAAAGAAACCAGAGGGACAGATTGGAAAAGTGAAAGCATCTTCAACAAATGGTGCTGTTCAAACTGGGCGTCAGCACGTTGAAGAATGCAAATATATAGATATTATTTGCACTGTACAAAGCTCAAGTCCCAGTGGATGAAAGACCTCAACATAAAACCAGACACATTGAACCTGATGGGAGAGAATTTAGGGAATAGCCCTGGACACAAAAGCTATGGAGATGACTTTATGAAGAGAATACTGGCAGTTCAGGCACTAAGATCAACAATTAATAAAAGACCTAATGGAGCTGAAAATCATCTGTAAGGCAAAGGACACCATTAGTAGGAGAAAATGGAGGCCTACAGAATAGCAAAAGATTTTCATCTACTCCATATCTGACAGAGGCTAATATCCAAAATATATAAGACATTTAACAAACAAATAATCAACAAACCAAATCATTCAGTTGAAATTTGAAGGCAAATGGGATAGAGCTACAAAACATCATATTGAATGAGGTAACTCAGACCCAGAAAGATAAATATAATATGTACTCACTCATAAAGACATAAAGCAAAGAAAAACCAGCCTACAATTCACACTCCCAGAGAACCTAGACAACAAAGAGGACCATAGGAGAGACATACATGGATCTAATCTACATGGGAAGTAGAAAAAGACAAGATCTCCTGAATAAATCGGGAGCATGGGGATCATGGGAGAGGATAGAAGGGGAGTGTGGGGAGGAAGGGAAGGGAGTGGAGAAAAATATATAGCTCAATAAAAACAATAAAAAAGAAAAAAAGAAATGTGACATTGATCTAACAGAAAGTTCTCCGAAGAAGAATCACAAATAGCTGAGAAACATTTAAAGAAATGTTCAACATTCTTACCCATCAGGGCAATTTGAACCAAAAACTCCTTTGAGATTCCATCTTAAACCTGTCAGAAAATGGCTAAAGTCAATGGCATGAATGACAGCTCATGGTGGTATGGATTTGTAGCAAAGGGAGCATTCCTCCATTTCTGGGGGGAGTCCAAACTTGTACAGCCTCTATGAAATCAATATGGTAGTTCCTTGGAAAATTTGGAACTGATTTATTGTAAAACCTAGATACACCATTCTTGGGCATATATCCAAAGGATGCTCTCTCCTGCCACAAGAACACTTGCTCAAATATCTTCACAGTGGCATTATTCATAATAACCAGAAACTGAAAACAACATTGATATCCCTCAATGGAAGAATGGATAAAGAACAGACAGTACATTTATAGGAGGGAATATTACTTGGCTGTTTGAAAAATGACATCCAATTGCTATTGTAAGCAAATGGGTGGAACTAGAAAAAATCAAGCTGACTGAGATAACTGAGATCCATAAAGACACATATGATATGTATTCACTTATATGTGGGCATTAGTTGTTAAGTAAATGATAATCCAGCTATATTCCACGACTCAGAGAAGTTAGGTAAAGCGAAGGTCACTAGAAGGAAGACAAGAATTTCCCTGGGAAGAGAAAATAGAATAGATTTTTCAGGTGAACTTCGGGTGGGGAGAGGATGGAAAGGAATCATGTTGGTGGGGGGAGAGATGGAGGAAGAGTGCAGAGAGACAGTTGAAGTTGGGGGGCTCCCAGAGGCTGCTATAGAAAGCTAGTACAGATAAAACTACTTGTAATTTTGTGGGGCATCCTAGTGAGGATTCCTAGTAATGAAGCATACAGAGTCTGAACTGACCATCTTCTGTAGCCAAGCAAGGTTTCCAGTGCTGAGACTGGATTGCATTCAGTTGAATATTTGGCTGGAGGGGATTCTGTGGATATCCATAAATAGCTCCAGCTCATACTAGGACATAGTGTTGCTCTCTGAAAACTGGCAGTGGAGTCCTATTGTTGTGGACAATATCTACAGATCATTGAACCTAGAGATGTCAAGCTGTTGCCTGCATGGAGCCTTCACTCATATGCTCTATTCTGTTTGGCATTGGATGATACTCTGCAGGTTACAGAAAGAGAAACACGATATCAACTCTGCCACAAAAAAACTAGACCTACAATCTGTCCTCCCTGCAAGTTATGCTGGGGCACTGTTGGTGCAGAACTTGAGAGAGTGGCCATAAAATGTCTGGCTTAATTTGAGGCTCATGCAGAGGAAGTCCATGCTCTACAATCTGGAGGGCTAAAAACTGGAGACCAAATAGCCCAGAGACATAGGATAGTACCAACCATAACTAAAAAAATTAATGAAATAATTCCTAATATTTTTAATAATGTTCTGCTATACTCATAGCTTGGTGCCTTGCTGGTCATCATCAGAGAACTTTTCTTTAGCAGAACATGGGTGCACAGACCCACAGACAGACACTATGTGGAAGAGAGTGTCTAAATTGGAACTTTCTATCAGTCCCACGCATAGGAGCTCAGGAAACCCTTCAGAAGAAATGGGGGGGGATTTTAGGAGTCACAGGGTATGATGGGGTGGAGGACACTAGAATGTGGCCCATTCAAGTAAACAGGGTTCACATAGGCTCACAGAGACTGGTGCAGCAAGCATGGGGCCTGCATGGGTCTGCACCATGTTCTCTGTATATGTGTTGGTGTTTTGGTGCGACTCCTAATAGTGGGAGTGGGTATCTCTCTGAACCTTTTGCCTACTCTTGGGAAACATTTCCTCCTCTTGGAATGCTTTGTCCATCTCTGTATCAGGGTTTTTATCTTGTCTTGTTTTGTCATGTTTGCTCGTTCTTTCTGAAAAGGAACCAAGGGGTACCAGATCTGGGGAAAATCAGATGTTTTATGGGATCCAGGAAGAGTGGAGGGAAACTATGAATGAGATCTATTGTATGTAAGAATAATCTATTTTCAATAAAAAGGAAAGGAAATATTTACGCAATAAGAAAATGTATATCGTTGAATTGTTATAACAGCAATTTAAAATAGTATTATTAACTATGTAGTCTCTACCCAAGGGGAAGCTTAAAATTTACTTCCTCTAAAATATTAACAAGGAGCAGGAATCCCTATGATTTGATGACATATAATCATTTTGATGCATATCTGGGAATTGGAGGCTGTGGCTAATGGGCAGGAGGTAAAATTGCCTTTTCTGTGGAGACTAAATTTTGTGGACAGATCAATAGGAAGGGTTGGATTCTGCCTCCCAAATGAAAATCCTCTGTTGTTGGAGGACTCAAACGCAGCGAGAGCTGGAGGATTGCACTGAGCAGAATCCAGGTATAGTGTAAAAGATGGATTAAAGGTAATAATTTTATCAGTTCCTTCAGGACAGACATCTTTTTTTCCTATTTATTTATTTATTTATTTATTTATTTACTTATTTATTTAAGATTTCTGCCTCCTCCCCACCACCGCCTCCCCTTCCCCCTCCCCCAATCAAGTCCCCTTCCCTCATCAGCCTGAAGAGCAATCAGGGTTCCCTGCCCTGTGGGAAGTCCAAGGACCACCCACCTCCATCCAGGTCTAGTAAGGTGAGCATCCAAACTGCCTAGGCTCCCACAAAACCAGTAAGTGCAGTAGGATCAAAACCCAGTGCCATTGTTCTTGAGTTCTCAGTAGTCCTCATTGTCTGCTATGTTCAGCAAGTCTGGTTTTATCCCTTTTTTTCAGACCCAGGCCAGCTGGCCTTGGTGAGTTCCCGATAGAACATCCTCATTGTCTCAGTGTGTGGGTGCACCCCTCGTGGTCCTGAGTTCCTTGCTCGTGCTCTCTCTCCTTGTGCTCCTGATTTGGACCTGGAGATTTCAGTCCGGTGCTTCAATGTGGGTCTCTGTCTCTGTCTCCTTTCACTGCCTGATGAAGGTTAATATTCAGGAGGATGCCTATATGTTTTTCTTTGGGTTCACCTTCTTATTTAGCTTCTCTAGGATCACAAATTATAGGCTCAATGCCCTTTATTTATGGCTAGAAACCAAATATGAGTGAGTACATCCCATGTTTCTCCTTTTGGGTCTGGCTTATCTCACTCAGGATAGTGTTTTCTATTTCCGCAGGACAGACATCTTATCTGTTTGCTCCAGGTATAGCTTACTTCCTGGCATTTATGGGACTCACAACATAGACTCTTGAATGGTTAAATGAATGAAAACTACCTTTATGCTATTTGTTTTAAAGCTGCCTGTCTACTAATGATAATGCATATTAAATTATATTTTCACTGATGTTTTTGAGATGACTATAATTTAGCACCCATGTTTTAAAAACACACACTTATAATCCAATGACCTCTGACATGTGGATTAACCTTTAATTTTAATTTAAGTATTTAGCCTAGGTTTGAGCTTGTGATGCAACCCCTTAATCCTAGTTACTCAGAGACTGAGACAGAAGGACTGAACATGAAAGTCTGGACCAAACTGCAGCATGAGTTCAAAGCTAATCTTTGGAACCTAATGTGATCATATCGCGAGACTTTAAAAGGATCTGGTGATGTATCTCATTGTTAGAATGTGTAACAAACATGAGCAAAGCCCGGGGTTTAATGTTATTTTAAAAATTAGATCAAATAACCATGAAAGACCTCTATTTTCGGAAGGGAAATTAAGGAGGACTGGACCTGGGGTAGGAGGAGCAGGCGGTGAAGACCTTGGAGGAGGGAACGAAGGGGAACTGATGTTGAGATGTAATATATGAGAAAAGATAAAAAGGATGGCAAAGAGAACCACTCTTTTGTCATTTTTACAGGGATATCCTCTTTCAAAGCTGTACCTAACCATTGATATTACAAGATGCTTTTCCCAGAAAGACTTGTGAATGTTCACAGAAATCAACAATTGGATAGGATATTAGTGAGCTGCTGAATAAGTGGGTAGATGATCACGTACGTGTGTGTGTGTGTGTGTGTGTGTGTGTGTGTGTGTGTATTATTACAGATGGTGGACAGCTTGCCCACACTGCTTCAGCCTACCTGCTTCTCCTCGGCACATAGCTCATAGATCTTCTCATAGGCCTCTTCACAGTGATTCTTCACCTTCTCACAGGACTCTTGCAGTGAAATCTGCTCCCTCCATAGCTTTCGGTTCTCTTCTCTCAACATGCTCACTTTTTGCTTCAACTGAGTTTGCTCACTCAGGAGCTGGTTGTGGAGGATGCTGAACCATCACAAAATACATCGTGAGTCCCATTCAGCCTACAGCTACCACTCCCACAACATCCATGCAAGGTCCTTGTTCCAGGCAGCCCCAGACTAGAGCCTACAGTAACCATGCCAGCATAATATAGTAGCTGGCAAAAGCCAGAGAAGAGCCAAATTCCAGAAAGACTCAGACTACTTCTGAAATCCCTGACAATAAAAGAGATCCATGTACTGCTGAGAGCAGGGTTTGCCTCCTACCACATGTACTTAACTGTTCATGGTTATGAACAGTTCATAGCTATGAACTAGGACAACCTGGTGCTGTTTAAACTTGCTGACGTGGCCCCGGACCAGCAGTCAGGGGTGCAAGGAGAGTGAGCCAGGGCTGCATGAGTTCCATTAATGGGCCTGGAGGAATAGAATAGTTATGTCTTCAGAAGCCTGTGTCACTAGTCTGGTTCCACAAGAAATCTATGAAAATGCTTTTCCTGTCTTCAGAATTGGGATTTTTGATCCCAGAATCCTATTGCTACATGGATGTCTGAAGCACAGAATCAGTATTTCCTGGAAGGAGACTTACGGATAGATTTATAAGTCTCCAGTGGGTTCCAACGGGCTGCCAAGGTGAGCACATGGGCCAGGGGCACTGCTGGTCGGAATGGAGTTCCCTGACCTTAGTGGAAACTGTGACACAGAAAGAACAACAAGCCCTGCCACACACTTCCAACTGCCAGGCGTATACACAGACACACATACACACATATACACACACAATGCACTCACACATGCAGACACATGCACATACACTCTCACACACTAACACACACACATACTAACACACACACACTAATACAGAGACACAGACGATGAATACCAAATAAATATAGGGAGGTGGAATTGTCTCAGAATATAAGAAACCAGACTAGAGAGGAGCAGGGATGATGTTCAGAATTCAAGTCACACACTGAGATGGACCAAGATGACCAGGCTCCTGCAGTTGCTCCCAAGGAGCAGCCAATACTCAAGCACCTTCTGGTTCAGCACAAAGACTCACCATAATTCACAGCACCTAGCATCGTCCACAAGCCAACACCTGTCAAGGCCTCATGAAGTGTATGCTGAGAGCTCACAAACTATTGCCCCATTCCCAGACTGATCCAGGCTACAGGCTCTGCTTTTCATTTGGAGGAATCACACAGCCTGTGTCCTGATATCACTCCTTCCCAGATTTCAGCTATGCCTCTCAGATGCCCTCAGGACAATTAGTTTGAGCAGAAGGATGTGCAGTCTCCAGTGACCTGAGGAATGCTGAGTTTGTCTCAGTAGGGTCAAGACAGTCACCAAGGAACTGAACAAAAGGACTACCTGTTGTTCAAGTCCTTGTTGGTATAATTAGCCAGGATTCCACGAAGTTCATTCCTTTCTTGGGTCATCATCTGAAGCTGCAGGGTCAGTGTATCTACCTTGTTCATCTGCTGCTCCTGCTCAGTGACAGAGGTTGGGGTTGATGTCTTTCCGGTACTCCCTGCAGGTAGATAAACATAAATAAATCTATACAGTTGTATGGCACAGGTCCAGGAGAGATCATGTTGAGTTCATGAAGAGGCCTGAGGAAGAGTGAATGCATGAAACTCAGTGAAGACCCCAAAGAGCAGGACACCTATTCTTAAGCTTGGAGCCCATAAGCCATGCCTCTGTCTCCACTCACTGTGGCTAGCTATGTGTATCAGCCCCTACTGCTGCCCCACTGGTCCTGAAAGGCATATGTCACCCAGCCATGCTGCTTTGGAAGTATCAACTCATATCTGATGTGATGCAGAAAATTCCTGGAGTCTCTAGTGCTTAACATGACGAATCTGTTTCACCCATGGCCAGGAATGAAAGTAACTAAATGTCTGAGACCCTGGTGCATAGATGGGGATTTTCATATGAGATATTCACAGAACCTAAAGAATATACTGATATGAGTTGTAGCAACACCCTACTCTCATACATCAATTGTCTCTGCCTCCTGCTGGCCTTCTTTGCCACTCCAAATAAAATTAAGGAACTCTGAGAACAGCAGCTGTAGCCTTGTCAACTCCTGGCTTTCTGCCAAACTAACCATCACTAATCCTTGACCATGGGTTTGCACTTCATTAACCCAGAAGCAGCATAGAACCATCTCTTCCAAAGATCCCAGTTACAACTTCATTTCTGGAAGTCCAGTTCAAGCCCCAACCCCCTCTTCAAAAGTCAGATCTCTCTGCCAACCGGTGTGCTCAATCTTACCAACGTGTCTTCTGGTGAACCCTATAAGTACTTAGTGAGTTCCCCAAAGACACAACACTGATGATTTCACAAAAGAGGTCAACGACTCTCCAGGATGCAATAGAATGTGCAGAGAACGGACTGTTAGGGTCACTGCCAACTGCCATCACTTATCTCATAACCATCTCTTCCCTAATTACCAAAAGCCAAGCTGTCTTTTCCAGGTGCCTTCCCTGAGACAGAGGGGAAGCCCTCCAGCACCTCTTTCTTCCAATCCAGAGATCTCTCTGATTAGTTAGACTCTCATTAATTCTAATTTAATACTTCACCATGTATGGAGGTCAAGACTCATTTTCCAAATATTCTTAAGTAATGGCTCTTCCCCTCCAAAGATCTCTAATTAATAAGATGAGAAGTGGAAGATACTGAGAAATTAGCTCATGTTGATTTGGAAGGAAGTTCAGTTCCATGAAGTGAATGAGCTCCTCAGGAAAGATCCACAGGGCTGTTACAATGTGTGGGGGTGATAGGGATTGTGGGTGTCCTGTCAGACCAAAGATAAGTCACATGGGTAATGATGAAAATTTCCCCCAAACTTCAGCAGAATACATTCCGTCACTCATGACGTTAGCAAAGGTGAGATCACCCAGTGACAGGACAGGCTGGAGACACCTAAGGACAGGGCATCTACAGGTGAGAGCCCTCACACACTAAGAACAAACTTTCAGGAAGAGTGATGGCTCATTCCTACACTCAAGTTAAAGATAATGGGCTATTTAAAAGCAGGACTCAGAAGCCTTAGCAATACTTGATGGCTCCTGCCCTGCAAGTGACTCTGAGGTATAATGTGAGATCCTCCAGCTTTAGCCAGGGGACTGTACTCTCCATTATTAGTGACCCACAACCAAAAGAAATCCAGTGTGCTGAAGCACAGTGCTGAAACTGAAACCTCATTCATCCCTCTCTCCTTCCTTCCCACTCAGAGTCAATGCAGAAAGCCTCTAGCACAGCTGATGCAGGGCTGACCATTACTGGCTCTCTGCCAAACCTTCAGAAATCCTAGACTCCAGGTATACTCTTCAGGAATGAAGAGAAGCAGGATAAATTCATTACCTCCCGAAAGCTCTAAGATCCAGTGTCCCACCATGAAAAACCAAGTTGAAGCCTTCCATCATCAAGTAGTTCCCCACTCCCTATACAGGACTCACTGCGTTTTGCCCAGAACCATTTATGTCTTGATGTGCGACACTGAGGTTGAAGGCCAGCTTCCTTCTGCCTCCCTCTAGTCTCGTGATGCTCTCCTTTCTGTCTCTCAAGAAGCCTGCTCAGACTTGTCAACATGGCTATGACCAAAACCTATAGGCAATGAACAGATGCCCCAGTGGCAGTTGGTGTTGCCACAGCACTGGTGACATCACATAGAATGCCAGGGCTCTCCAGGATACAATAGAATGCCCAGGGAGGGGTCTGATGCTATCCACGGTACAGCCCTTTCCTCTCTGGCTAATTTCCTCACTCCAAAAATGACCTGAAACCAAGGTGCCATATCAGGAGCCTCTTTGATGTCAGAAAGGAAGCTCTTTGGCAATCCTCCTTTCAAAGCCAAAGATCTAGCTCCCCACTTCATTAGAAACATTATCTGTGTGGAGTTGAAGGCTCACTTTCAAAGCACTGTGCAGGAATGGCTCTTCCCTTCCTTAAGGCCCATACTGAGTAAGATGAGAAATAAATGATCCTGAGAAATTAGGTCAGGATGATGGGAATTGGGAGGGATGAGTCCTCTGAAGTGAACAGCATCTGGGGAAGATCCTCAGACTTTTAGAAATTGGTGGGTTCCAAACAAAGAGAAGTCATACAGGTAGTGATAAAAATTTCCCCTGGTGCTCTCTCTCCTTCTGCTTCTGATTTGGACCTTGAGATTTCAGTCCGGTGCTCCATTGTGGGTCTCTGTCTCTGTCTCCTTTCATCGCCTGATGAAGGTTAATATTCAGGAGGAAGCCTATATGATTTTCTTTGGGTTCTCCTTCTTATTTAGCTTCTCAAAGAACCTGAATTATAGGCTCAATGTCCTTTATTTATGGCTAGAAACCAAATATGAGTGATGGGGATGTTCTATCAGGAACTCACCAAGGCCAACTGGCCTGGGTCTGAAAAAGCCCGGGTTAAAACCGGTCTCGCTGAACATAGTGGACAATGAGGATTACTGAGACCTCAAGAACAATGGCAATGGGTTTTTGATCCTACTGTACCTATTGGTTTCGTAGGAGCCTAGGCAGTTTCGTGGATGCTCACCTTACTAGACCTGGATGGAGGTGGGTGGCCCTTGGACTTCCCACAGGGCAGGGAACCCTGACTGCTCTTTGGGCTGACGAGGGAGGGAGACTTGATAGGGGGAGGGGGAGGGAAAGGGGAGGCGGCGGTGGGGAAGAGACAGAAATCTTTAATAAATAAATAAATAAAAATTAAAAATAAAAAAAAAATTTCCCCTGGTGAATCTGCAGAGCTCACTCAAGCTATGAGGTTGTGAGTGAAGATGTGATTTACTCTTGACAGTTCTGGCTGGAGCCACATGAGCCCAGATGAATCCTCAGATATATAGAAAAAAAACACTCATGGAAATAATATAATGGTCCAAACCTTGAATCAATAAATGGAAGAAAGAGCAGTGGCAAGTCAGAGATCAGTCTGGGCTAAGTAGAGGCACCATAAGTTGGAAACACACATGCACATTCACACACATACAGATAAAAGAGGCACATAACCATGGGATAGAACATGATGTAGGGCACACTATGGTGCGTCAATAAGCTAACAGAAGCCAAATACCTTGGTCTGCAGTCACCAGTTATGATCTATGTGCTCGTGAATGGCTGGCCCTGCTAGCTTTAGGTACAATGCCCATTAGGAGATCATGAGAAGGGCAGGAATTGGAGAGCTGGTGTTATTGAAGCAAAGAGCTTTGTTATAGCCTAACAACAACTTTCTACTTCTGACAGTCCCTGTAAAGTGGATGCAGTCCATGGTCAGCCTGGAATTCTTTTTCTCCAGATCTCTGGACTTTCTCAACGAAAGCATGTTCCTTGGAACCTAGGGCTGAGGAGGTCTGTCAGGTGATCTGTGCCATTTAAGATGTTGAAGTCCTAATCCTGTAAATGTGATTATCAACATTTTTTTCTAAATAGGGTCTTGTAGAGACTAATAAGTTGAGAACCTAGTGGAATCTAAAGCATTTGCAAAACTGGAATGAAAATATTTTATGAACATACAGAATGCTCCTGTGGTAAAGAAGAAGTGAGATACGGGGGGGGGGGGAGAATATGATTTGCAAATCTATCCAGAATGTTAGTTTCTAGAAAGCATGGTATAAAGGATCACCAGGAAATTCCAGAAACCTAGAAAGAGGCCTTGACCCAGTTGCATCCTTGGTACTTCAGACAGCTTGGCCTTTGCAATAATTAATTGTGAGATATCAGACTTTCATGAACACACTTCTCCAGCCAAGGAGATATACTTATCCACCCTAGACAAGAATGCACAAAGCCATTCTTTATGTGCCTGCCTTTCATCTCACCAATCATGCATACAAAGAGACTTCACTGTCTTCCAAACATCCTGAGATTCACTTGACAGGGGACAGCACCTGCTATCTATCTACAAAGCTTTCTCTCAGCCCACCCTTGGAATCTGGAAGGTGTTCATGAAATGAACTTAGAGGGAAGACTTTGCCTACCGGATTCTCAAAATGCAGTCTTGAGATTCTAAGTCTCAGGATGACAACCCTAAGCAATCACTCTAAAGGAAAGGGAGTCTCGCTGTCAGCTAGTTTTTCTCCTTCCCTTGTCATCTTTCAGAACCTAGGGCACAGCCTCCTCAAGCCTATTCACAGCTGCACAGGATACAGCTTGGCTGCATAACCCTCAAGTCTGACCTCAGAAGTCAAGAGAAAACTGGCAGAGTTCATAAACACTCACATGGTTGGAGATGCCGAGGTTATCAATAGTTCACTCTAGCACCTTGCAGGGCCAGAATGTGGTCCCTAGAAGAAGCATATTATCTTCTATGAAATCATTCCAGGACACCCAAATTGGGATGGAAGGAGCTGGGCTCTGTTCCTTTCCACTATCGCATAAAGTTCCTAATATTGTGAGGTAAGTACTTGTATTATTTCTGCATGGACATTTGCCTATCAAAGAAAACTCATGTACCCCAAACATAATAATTTCTGTTACCTCTGGTTCCAACAGAGTCTTCTTCTAAGTCTGTACTTTTTAGTAAATGCAACTTGTGTCTTCTAATGCTTAAAAGTTTTTTCTTTGCATAGTAACACCATTGGGAGTTTGGCTAAATCATCAAGAATTGACTAATACAGCATTCATCATCCATCTACTTTACTTTAAAATTATTGAGTGATGTGCCCTAAAACAACAGGCTTTTATGTTTCCTGCACCTCCAATTTCTAAAAAGGTTTCAGAGATCTCACATACAGACATCCTAACAGAATTACCTGCCCACTCCTTTATCAGTCGAAAAGGGTCCTTAGGGATCTATGAATATTTACCATTAAGTCTGCAAATGCTTCCTGCTTGATGCTTGCAGCCCTCAACTTGGGCTGAACTTAAGACATACTTCCAGGAATAGAATTACCTCAGAGAAGAACTTAAATCAAAACTATGCCTATAAAACTAAATCACCACAATATTTAAAATAAAAATATCAGCCTTGTATAAATGAGGTTACATATACATCAGCATCTTTCCACATAGGTAGAAATCAGAAATACTTGGAGTACATGTGCAAAGTGTGCATGTTGATTGATCAGGTGGATAATGAATGCTGTACCATCTGTTGACTGCACAGAGCAACGAATACTGACCTTGGAATATTGTGCAAGACATAATTTAAAGTACAAATGATGTGTCACTGGACAAATTCCTCAAATCATTTAATAAAATTTTCACTGTATGATTGCTCTTGCAGAGTACTCAGGTTGCAGTCCACTCACCCAAAAGGTGGCTCACAGCCCTCTGTGACTCCAGTTGCAAAAGATATTATGCGCTCTTGTGACCTCTTTGGGCAATGCAAACATGTGCAGCAGAGAAACATTCAGGCAAATCACCCAACATGTAAAATGAAAGTGAAGAGAGTTTTTAAATGCCCTGGATAATATATCATTCTTGACACAAACTATTCTAATGTGTAAGTTTATGTTTTATGAATTTTCTGGTCAGATTATTGCTCTTGATGATGTTTAAGACAGGATCTCCGTATGCTTTCCTGGGTGTCCTGGAATTCATTGTGTAGACTGTGCTGGCCTACAAACATCCAAATGCATATGCATCCCTAAGTCACAAAGACTTAGTCAAGACTATTCCAGTTGGATGAATTAACTTGTATATTTCAGTCTCCAGATATTTGTTAAACAAGGATAACTGAAAAGATGATTCAAAATGATGTACATAGAACAGAGTATACTAAGGTTAATGTTTAAATTCATAATTACACTAAATGCTGCATTTTAGGATCATACACGAATGCAAATCAGAAATTATACCCAGTGCTTTGTCTTCATTTCATATTTGGTGGTGCTCAGACTATGCTACCTGAAAACATGGTGACTAGACAAGTATTTTGAGCACAAGAATGAATGTGAGGATGGACTCTGCTCTTCCCATGAAGCTGATTATACAGCCTAGCAAGGCCACAGTCAATAAGACAAAAAGGCAGTCTACTGAATGAGAAAAGATATTCACCAACACCACATCAGACAAAGGACTGATTTCCACAATATATAAAAAACTCAAGACATTAGACATCAAAATTTCAAATAATCCAATTAAAAATGGGATACAGAACTCAACAGAGAAATATAAACAGAAGAATCTCAAATGGCTGAAAGACACTTAAAGAAACTTTCAGTATTTTTAATCATTAGGGAAATGCCATCAAAACAAATCTCAGATCCCACCTTGCACCAGGCAGAATGGCCAAGATCATAAACAGCAATGACAGCTTATGCTGGAGAGGATGTGGAGTAAGGGGAATACTCCTCCACTGGTGGTGGGTACGCAAACTTGTACAAACACTCTGGAAATCAGTATGGTTGTTTCTCAGAAATTTGAGAATCAACCTAACTCAGGACCCAGCAATCCCACTGTTGGGCATATACCCAAAAGATGCCCAACATACTACAAGGACATTTGTTCAACTATGATTATAGTAGAATTATTTGTAATAGTCAGATCCTGGAAACAGTCTAGATGCCCCTCAACTGAAAAATGGATTAAGAAAGTTGGCATATTTACACATTAGAGTACCACTCAGTGGTAAAAAACAATGGCATCTTGAAATTTGCATGCAAATTAATGAAAGCACCCCAGACCCAGAAAGATGAACATGATATGTAGTCACCCATAAGTGGATACTAGCTGTAAAGGAAAGGATATAGAGCCTATAGTCCATGATCTTAGAGAAGCTAAGTATCAAGGTGAACCCTAAGAAATACATAGATCCACATGGAAAGGAGAAAAAGACAAGATTACCTGTCAAAATTTGGAGCATGGTTGTGAGGGAGTAGGGAGGGCAGAAAAGGAAGAGGAAGAGAGGAACGGAGAAGGGGAGGGAGGAGGAGAACTTGAGGGAATGGGATAGTCGAGATAGAGGAAGAACAGAGATGAGAGCAAGGTAAAAGATATCTTTATTCAGAGAGCTATTATACGGCTAGCAAGAAGCCTGGCTCTAGAGAAATTCCCAGGAATCCACAAGGATGACCCAAGCTAAGACTTTAAGCAATAGAGGGGATGGGGCCCAAACTAGTCTTGCTCTGTAGTCACATCAATGAATATCTTAAATATCACCATAGAACCTTCATCCAACAACTGATGGATACAGAGACCTACTCTGGAGCACTGGACTGAGCTTGGAAAGTACAGTTGAAGAGTGGGAGGAATGAGAATATGAGCAAAGAGGTCAAGACCATGATGGGGGCACCCACTGAAACAGTTTACATGAGCTAATGGGAGCTGAACAACGCCAGCAGAACAGGGAAGGAACCAGCATAGCTCCAAACTTGTCTCTCTGAATGTGTTTGACAATTGCATGGCTAGGGCAGACTGCAGGGCAACTGGCAGTGGAACCAGGATGTGTCCCTACTGCTTCTACTGTCTTTTTTAAGAACCTTTTCTCTTTGGATGGATACCTTGCTCAGCCTAGATATAGTAGGGAGGGCCTTGGACTTTCCCCAAAGCTATGTGCCTTACCCTCTCTCTATGACTAGTGGATGGGATGTGTGCTGGGATGGGTAAGGTGGAGAGAATGGGAGGAGAAGTGGGAATAGGAACTGAAATTCGTATGTAAAATGAAAAATGATTGTTTTCTTTTAAAATAAATAACAGAAAGGAAAGAAAAATATAATTTTCGAAAGTAAGGGCTTTCTGACAATTTCCTGAAGCAGGTCTGAAGCACCACAAGTCCCTCCGTGGAGGAAAGAGCACCTTCATACCTGAAGACTGATTAAGGCACACACAGAGGACATGAGCAAAAAGCCCTCTCTCTTTGCATTCCCTTGCTTGACTCTTATTTGTTTTAATATGTCCACTCTATAATGTTCCATTTTCCATCAACTCTGGTAGAAATGTCAGGTCTAAGACTGTTGAAGGTTTCCCTTCCTCAGGAAGGCTCTGGAGTTGTGATAGCTTGTGCTAGGTAAGTCTTCATGCTTTTCTCTTTTAAGTTCCGTTATTTTGTGGAGTCCCCAACAGGGACCTAAGCTGGTTGAAAGGAGAAAGTAGTTTTTCCTCTGCATTCACTGTGTTTCTTCTAAAACTCTTATTTGTCAGCCAAATGATCATGTTTCCCTGTAAGAAAAAGTGCTCTCCTCATCAAAAACCTCTTCTATTAGAGACACCATAAAGCGGGTCATTCTCCCTTCTAAGGGTACCTTGGAGGTGTGTTAATTGGATGCAGTTGGCCCTATAAGCTCATATGGATCTTATATTATTAGGGGTGTGTTGGAGTAAGTGTGTCCTTGTTGGGAGATGTATGTCATGGTGTGGGAGAACTTGGAGGTGTCATATACGCAGCCATGCCTAGTGTTTCAGAGCACGTTTTCTTCCCTGTGGGATCAAGATGTAGCTCCTTCTCCATTTTCAGATCCTTCTAAAGAACCATGTCTACTTGCATGCCTTCATGCTCTGCAGTGATGATAATGGACTATAAACCTCTGAAACTGTAAGCCATGCCCTATTAAATGTTTCCTTCATTAGAGTTGCTGTGGTTATGGTGTCTCTTAAATCCCTAGTACAGAAGGTATCCAAAATAATTACAGAATCCACAGGGAATACTGAAACAATGATGAATTCTTCTTAAAACTAAGAAACTAATATCAGCCCCTCCCTCTGATTCCCTCCCCTCTTTGACCACATAACATCTCCCAGCTCAGCCTGTTCAGGCCCCGAATCCGAATCGGCAGGGCAAACGGGAGGGTGGTAGCTCCTTTGTCCCACTAGCCTGCCTGCAGCGAGCTAGGTAGGCCCTTTGTTTACAAGTCACCCAAGCAGCAAGGAGCTCTGATCTGGGCACCAGGAGAGACATCGGGCTTGCATCTACAACCCACCCAGAGCGGTGCTGAGGAGTTCCATCTGGACGGTAGTCCATGTTTGGGTGCTGAGGAGTTCCAGCTCAACGGGA
>NW_026068010.1:5510367-5513420 GCF_014885135.2 Alexandromys fortis
GTACTTCAGAGTCAAATATTTATTCACTGAAAGAAAGAATATGAAATGCCACTTAAGATGACTTTTCCCTGAAGATGAGGAAAACATTTGTGGAATTGTGCAATAAGAATGACAGGATTTATGGAATTCTTCCTAAGGAAAGAAAAAGAAGACAATTAAAAGCACAGGTGATTCAACTTAGCCAGGCCCATTATCTGGGTTTGCAGAAAAAAATGCTTCTAGTCCAGTGTCAAAATCTCAATTTCACTGACAGTGCCTTCCTCACTCTTTTCTTTTAAAAGATTAAAGTTTACATCAAATTTTAATGTTATTGAGCTGTGACCTTTAACATAAACAGTTTTACAATTCTGTGAAAATTTCATTTATGTGTATAGAGTACTTTGATCATATTTCCTTCATTCCTCTTAAATGATTCCTGATCTACTCTCTTATTTCCAACATTCCTAACCCCATGCCTTTAGTTTTGTTTTAAATAGCCTACCTAGGGCAACCCTGTATGACCATATGATGGCAAAACCTTGTTAGCCAATTATCTTTAGGAAATGGAGCCCAGGTAAGGTATAGGTTTCTGGGACCCGAGAAAAAACCTGTGCACTGTCCATTGCTCTCTCTTGTGCCATTCTGGCTGGACACTGCTATGGTTGGATTTCTCATTTCCTGTTTCGTGAGTTTCCCCGTCATAATAATTAAAAATAAAATTGTTGTATCCTTTAGTTAGCCTTATTATTTCCACATCCATATGCTCATGTGTAAGAGCAATCACTAAGTTTGCTCAAACTACCTGGCATTTACACCCTAAATTAAACTGATCCTCCTTCCTCCAAAAGCCATCAACTGCCACCAATTTCTCTGTAATGCGTGAGGGCCTGTGAGCACCTTTCTCTTCCATGCTTGAGTGTTGACTGGCTTGACTTTGGAGTTCATGACTACAGTAGTCTTGTACTGTCTAGAGGGTACTGTTTTATTTCAAGCTCTCTGATATGCCACAAGCATTTGAGAGATAATCAAATTTGACATAAAATTTGAATAAGTGTTAAATAGAAATCTGAAGAAACTTAATGTTTGTAAATTTGACTGATTATATTCCTAATTCATGAGTTATAATTAAACTAATCAAAACATTAATTTAGCTTTGTGTACTTGAAAAGGTTTGAGATAATTTCTTATATCTACATAATTTCTAAAATGCAAAGCCCGAAGATGAATGTAACAAAAGTCCACTAGAAACTGAATGGGGCATACATCTGTACTCTTGATATTCCAGATAGCATGACTGAATTCTGTGCTTGCAAGCTGGTCAGCCAGAAATCTGGGACACACACTCAATTTTGTGCTGATCCGAGTTCCTCTATTACAGATTATCAGAGAGATTTACATTAAATATGGTGATTATCCTTGATACTTGAACTGGCATTGTGTAGACCATTCATTTTGGATGATACATTGCTCAGCTTACATATACGGGGGAGGGCCTCGATCCTGCCTCAGACTGATGTGTCAGACTTTGTTGCCTCCACTTCGGAAGCCTTTTACTCTTAGAGCAGTGATTGGAGACTGGGGTGGAAGAGGAGAGAGCAGGAAAAGGGGAGGGACTGCGATGTGGTATATGTGTGTGAAATGAGAAAAGAATGTTCTAAAAAATAAATTTAATAAAAAATAAAAAAGAAAGTAGGTGATGATCTAGTTGGAAGAAACAGATCTTGGGGGACATAGCAGAAAGTATATATGTTGTCATTTACCACATCTTACCCATCCCTCCTCATGTGTGACCATGGATTATAACCTCTGAAATTGTTATAAAATGAATATTATCACCCTCTAAAATATCATATACAGTGTGGGTTTGATTTCTCAAAGAAGGATGCCCATTGTACTATTTCTTTTATTCCCATGATGACATGTAATGACAATCATTAAAGCATTAACAAATAGAGGCTTTCCTCACATATTGTCAGGGTTCCTCC
Organism: Alexandromys fortis; assembly: GCF_014885135.2. NCBI lineage: Eukaryota > Metazoa > Chordata > Mammalia > Rodentia > Cricetidae > Alexandromys > Alexandromys fortis. The sequence continues at coordinate 5,512,332 of NW_026068010.1, forward strand.
TGTATTTAATTATTCTTATTCTGACATTTCTTGATTAATGTTCTGGAGTGAACCACCTCATCTGAACCTTTCAACTGCAGGTACCTCTACATTTCATCTCATCAACTTGCTGCATCTCCTCCTTCCTGATAGGATTATAAACTAATAATTAATGGAGTGTCTTTGGGCTGGTGAGTTCAATGCTAGAAACCCCTCTCTACATAATGATATCCCCCAAACACAAGCAAGATCACTTCAATACATTCTAGGAAAGTCTATAAGCTGGCATCAGATATTGGTAGGAACCACTATTAGTCTTAAATCCTCTGTTTTTTTCTTGCTTTTCTCTAAAATATGTCCATAAAAGTTAAAGGTTTTTGATTTAGCTCAGTGGTAGAGTGCTTGTGTAGCAAGCTCAAGACCTTGGGTTTGGTCCTCAGTTCTGGAACAAAAATGGCCGACATTTTATTTTCAGAATATCTAGCATGTTACATATTTCTGGACCAGAATCACTTTCTTCTACATTACAATAACCTTTATCACCATGCTAGAATTCATTCCATTTTGTCAAACATTTCTGTATTATCGGCTGTATCCAGGGTTCCATGCTCCTTACTGGAGTTCTACGCAAAACCTAGAGAATTTCTTTAGAGAGCTTTTGAGGGGCCTAAAATGCCAGGGCTGCCTGAATGGCCAGTATTTCTTTCACATAACCTCACATATCAGTCTTAATTAATACTGAGACCACTGAGAAACCATTGTATTGGAACTAAATGTGAGGGCTATGTCTGGGATAAATGGCTCAGATTGAAGGAACAACAGATACTGGAAGAAAAATTCTGAGTTTTTCACCCATTCCTAGTTCTCTGACCTATATGGGAAAAAGGAGTCTGTCCTGCCTTCAATGGAAAAAATAAAATATGAAAACTGTATATACTCTATCTATCTGTCTGTCTGTCCGTTCGTCTATCTATCTATCTATCTATCTATCTATCTATCTATCTATCATCTATCTATCTATCTATCTATCATCTATCTATCTACCACCTAACTATCTTCATCCATCTATACATCCATCCGTCTGGGTTTTTTTTTTTTTTTTTTTTTTTT
>NW_026068010.1:5514381-5520930 GCF_014885135.2 Alexandromys fortis
GTACTTCAGAGTCAAATATTTATTCACTGAAAGAAAGAATATGAAATGCCACTTAAGATGACTTTTCCCTGAAGATGAGGAAAACATTTGTGGAATTGTGCAATAAGAATGACAGGATTTATGGAATTCTTCCTAAGGAAAGAAAAAGAAGACAATTAAAAGCACAGGTGATTCAACTTAGCCAGGCCCATTATCTGGGTTTGCAGAAAAAAATGCTTCTAGTCCAGTGTCAAAATCTCAATTTCACTGACAGTGCCTTCCTCACTCTTTTCTTTTAAAAGATTAAAGTTTACATCAAATTTTAATGTTATTGAGCTGTGACCTTTAACATAAACAGTTTTACAATTCTGTGAAAATTTCATTTATGTGTATAGAGTACTTTGATCATATTTCCTTCATTCCTCTTAAATGATTCCTGATCTACTCTCTTATTTCCAACATTCCTAACCCCATGCCTTTAGTTTTGTTTTAAATAGCCTACCTAGGGCAACCCTGTATGACCATATGATGGCAAAACCTTGTTAGCCAATTATCTTTAGGAAATGGAGCCCAGGTAAGGTATAGGTTTCTGGGACCCGAGAAAAAACCTGTGCACTGTCCATTGCTCTCTCTTGTGCCATTCTGGCTGGACACTGCTATGGTTGGATTTCTCATTTCCTGTTTCGTGAGTTTCCCCGTCATAATAATTAAAAATAAAATTGTTGTATCCTTTAGTTAGCCTTATTATTTCCACATCCATATGCTCATGTGTAAGAGCAATCACTAAGTTTGCTCAAACTACCTGGCATTTACACCCTAAATTAAACTGATCCTCCTTCCTCCAAAAGCCATCAACTGCCACCAATTTCTCTGTAATGCGTGAGGGCCTGTGAGCACCTTTCTCTTCCATGCTTGAGTGTTGACTGGCTTGACTTTGGAGTTCATGACTACAGTAGTCTTGTACTGTCTAGAGGGTACTGTTTTATTTCAAGCTCTCTGATATGCCACAAGCATTTGAGAGATAATCAAATTTGACATAAAATTTGAATAAGTGTTAAATAGAAATCTGAAGAAACTTAATGTTTGTAAATTTGACTGATTATATTCCTAATTCATGAGTTATAATTAAACTAATCAAAACATTAATTTAGCTTTGTGTACTTGAAAAGGTTTGAGATAATTTCTTATATCTACATAATTTCTAAAATGCAAAGCCCGAAGATGAATGTAACAAAAGTCCACTAGAAACTGAATGGGGCATACATCTGTACTCTTGATATTCCAGATAGCATGACTGAATTCTGTGCTTGCAAGCTGGTCAGCCAGAAATCTGGGACACACACTCAATTTTGTGCTGATCCGAGTTCCTCTATTACAGATTATCAGAGAGATTTACATTAAATATGGTGATTATCCTTGATACTTGAACTGGCATTGTGTAGACCATTCATTTTGGATGATACATTGCTCAGCTTACATATACGGGGGAGGGCCTCGATCCTGCCTCAGACTGATGTGTCAGACTTTGTTGCCTCCACTTCGGAAGCCTTTTACTCTTAGAGCAGTGATTGGAGACTGGGGTGGAAGAGGAGAGAGCAGGAAAAGGGGAGGGACTGCGATGTGGTATATGTGTGTGAAATGAGAAAAGAATGTTCTAAAAAATAAATTTAATAAAAAATAAAAAAGAAAGTAGGTGATGATCTAGTTGGAAGAAACAGATCTTGGGGGACATAGCAGAAAGTATATATGTTGTCATTTACCACATCTTACCCATCCCTCCTCATGTGTGACCATGGATTATAACCTCTGAAATTGTTATAAAATGAATATTATCACCCTCTAAAATATCATATACAGTGTGGGTTTGATTTCTCAAAGAAGGATGCCCATTGTACTATTTCTTTTATTCCCATGATGACATGTAATGACAATCATTAAAGCATTAACAAATAGAGGCTTTCCTCACATATTGTCAGGGTTCCTCCTGTATTTAATTATTCTTATTCTGACATTTCTTGATTAATGTTCTGGAGTGAACCACCTCATCTGAACCTTTCAACTGCAGGTACCTCTACATTTCATCTCATCAACTTGCTGCATCTCCTCCTTCCTGATAGGATTATAAACTAATAATTAATGGAGTGTCTTTGGGCTGGTGAGTTCAATGCTAGAAACCCCTCTCTACATAATGATATCCCCCAAACACAAGCAAGATCACTTCAATACATTCTAGGAAAGTCTATAAGCTGGCATCAGATATTGGTAGGAACCACTATTAGTCTTAAATCCTCTGTTTTTTTCTTGCTTTTCTCTAAAATATGTCCATAAAAGTTAAAGGTTTTTGATTTAGCTCAGTGGTAGAGTGCTTGTGTAGCAAGCTCAAGACCTTGGGTTTGGTCCTCAGTTCTGGAACAAAAATGGCCGACATTTTATTTTCAGAATATCTAGCATGTTACATATTTCTGGACCAGAATCACTTTCTTCTACATTACAATAACCTTTATCACCATGCTAGAATTCATTCCATTTTGTCAAACATTTCTGTATTATCGGCTGTATCCAGGGTTCCATGCTCCTTACTGGAGTTCTACGCAAAACCTAGAGAATTTCTTTAGAGAGCTTTTGAGGGGCCTAAAATGCCAGGGCTGCCTGAATGGCCAGTATTTCTTTCACATAACCTCACATATCAGTCTTAATTAATACTGAGACCACTGAGAAACCATTGTATTGGAACTAAATGTGAGGGCTATGTCTGGGATAAATGGCTCAGATTGAAGGAACAACAGATACTGGAAGAAAAATTCTGAGTTTTTCACCCATTCCTAGTTCTCTGACCTATATGGGAAAAAGGAGACTATCCTTCCTCCAGTGGAAAAAATAAAATATGAAAACTGTATATACTCTATCTATCTGTCTGTCTGTCCGTTCGTCTATCTATCTATCTATCTATCTATCTATCTATCTATCTATCATCTATCTATCTATCTATCTATCATCTATCTATCTACCACCTAACTATCTTCATCCATCTATACATCCATCCGTCTGGGTTTTTTTTTTTTTTTTTTTTTTTTAGGCTTTTAGCGGTGTTTTATTTTAAACAATGAGAAGCACAAAAATGCAGTTTGACATCAATGAGTATGCAGCTAAGAGGTTATCTTTTTTGTAGCACTTCTATAGTGCTGGCAAATGTCTTATGTAAATACTCTATACACATCAAATTCAAATCACCAAGGCGAAGTAACTGAATTCAGATAGGGAGGAAGTGGTGAGATAAAATACGCTAAGCCAGAAGAACGGGTCTCATGCACCATCATTTCATGGGAGCATGTCGATAGCATACATGGATGATATATCAACATAGCCCATGTAGTCAAGGGGACAAAGACATCTATTTCTTAATAATTTTATTTCATACATCATAACTAGTCTTCTTTTGCTAAATCAAATTTCAGTGCATTTTCCCTTGTTTATTTTATTTTGTTTATCTGCCTGTTTTAATTAGGTGTTTCTCATAATATAGCCTAGTCTAAGATGATGTTGAACTTTCAACTTGAATTTCTTTTTTTAAATTATTTATTTATTTATTAAATATTTCTATCTCTTCCCCACCGCCGCCACCCTTTTCCCTCCCCCTCCCCCAATGAAGTCCCCCTTCCTCGTCAGCCCAAAGAGCAATCAGGGTTCCCTGCCCTGTGGGAAGTCCAAGGACCACCCACCTCCATCCAGGTCTAGTAAGGTGAGCATCCACGAAACTGCCTAGGCTCCCAGGAAACCAATAGGTACAGTAGGATCAAAAACCCATTGCCATTGTTCTTGAGGTCTCAGTAGTCCTCATTGTCTGCTATGTTCAGCGAGACCGGTTTTAACCCAGGCTTTTTCAGACCCAGGCCAGCTGGCCTTGGTGAGTTCCCGATAGAACATCCCCATTGTCTCAGTGTATGGGTGCACCCCTCATGGTCCTGAGTTCCTTGCTTGTGCTCTCTCTCCTTCTGCTCCTGATTTGGACTTTGGGAATTCAATCCAGTGTGCTCCAATGTGGGACTCTGTCTCTGTCTTCTTTCATTACCTGATGAAGGTTAATATGTAGTAAATATTTTAAATAAATGGTTAAAACAGATAAGTTAAGTATAAAAAGGAATTTTTAAGGACTAAGGTAACTATATTTCATGTTCTTATCTTCACTAATAGTTAATATATTGGAAATTTCACTATTGTGTTGTCTGAAACACTATTAAAATCCTGTAAGATAGTATATTGAGACAACATTTAAACATGCTAATACTACACAGAAAACCAGATCACAAAATCTAACTTCTGGACTTTTTGAATATATCTAGTTTCTTAGTTTGTATGTTCTTAACCCAATTTTACATCAAATCATTTCCCTGTTTCTAAGGTGAGTAAACAATTTGATGTGTAATATGGCTGAAAACTAAACCAATGTGGCTATACTAGTTTGTACTCCCACCAGCAATGGAAGAATATTTCCCTCACTCCATGGCCTGGCCAGTATGGGCTATCACTTATGTTATTGATCTTAGCCATTCTGGCAGGTGTAAGCTGGATCTCAAATCTCAAAATCATTTGATATTCCTCTGTTGAGAATTCTCTGTTTTGATTTGTACCCCATTTTTAGTTGGATTATTTGGTTTACTAGTGTCTAGTTTCTTGAGTTCTTTATATATTTTAGATATTAGCCTTTTGTCAGGTGTGCAATGGGTGAGAATTTTTCCCATTCTCTAGGCTATATTTTTGTCTTATTGACAGTATTCAAATCAATCTCAGTCTTCAGAAATTTAAGAAATAAATCAGACTATAGCATCTTATAAAATAAAGATTATGACAAGGTATATGATATACCTCGCAGGTGGTTATACATCTGTATGAAGTAGAATACAATAACTTTTATACTGTCCTTCTGCAATTTGCATCTGATGGAGGAAGGCCATTGATTAAAAAATAAAGAAACTGCTTGGCCCTCATAGGTTAGAACATAGGTGTGTGGAGTAAACAGAACTAAATGCTGGGAGGAAGAGGAAGTGAGCTCAGACTCAGTAGCCCTCCTCTCTGGAGCAGATGCGATGAAGTTCTGACTCAGGATGGACATAGGCTAGAATCTTCCCGGTAAGTGCACCTTGGGATGCTACACACATTATTAGAAATGGGCTAGTCCCTGTGCAAGAGTTAGCCGAGAAGAGGCTAGATATAATGGGCCAAGCAGATTTTAAAAGAATACAATTTGTGTGTTGTTATTTCGGGTAAAGCTAGCCGGTGGCGGGAGCTGGGTGGTGGAATGCAATCTGCAGCTCCCTCAACATGCATCAGCTCTTCTATATTATACTATCACATATCCATATATGTCCTTGCCATTTTAGGGTACTGATATATGTAAATTATGAATATATAGTATTTTATAAGTTTAGTCATTTATATTTTGGAAAGAGAAACTTATTTCTGAACAAGTATGTTATTTTCTCCCTGCTCTTCTTGGTATCATTGCCTTCAGATGTTTAAACTGTAAATATTTCTTGTGTATCACTTTATTTCTATGGGATCTGTCCGTCCTTAGTTGCAGAAATTATTTGGATGTCATGTGATACAATCATAGGCCCAGTGCTGCATAACCCAGTATTCAATGAATACTACTTTAGTTTGATCAGGATTGTTATCCCTGAATTCCTAACTTTAGCTGTTCTCCTTTTTATAAAATATACTCTGAAATTCACATCCTCTTTTTCTTTGTTATTGTATATATGCATAAATCAATTAACTATCAAGAACAGCCTACTGACCCCATTTAATGGGACTGAAGTCTGCACATTTCTAGGGTTAATAACTGAGTATTGGATGACCTGTTAGGTGGTGATCACTAGGAATGATTGATTCTCCCTTCCTCAGGATCCATTCATTTCCTATAGTTCTCCATCTGGAGATGGAGTCTTGTGAGCTTTACCTCAATCCCACACTGGTGTATTAACTGGTGCTTCATTTTTCAGGACTTATTTAAGCAATCACATGGTTGAGTATTCATAAGTGTAGCGTTCCTGTTGTTTGTAAAAGATGCAGTTTCATAACAGGCGCCTTGACCTCTGGCTCTCAGACCTTTATGTCCCCTCTTTTGTGATTTTCCCAAAGTCTTAAGTACAGACATTTCATTTTTGATTTCTCAACTGGACACGAGGTACCTCTGATCAGGTGTTCTCTGTATTTTGAGCAGTTATGGAGTCTGTGATGCTCTACACCTACAGCCAAAAGCAGCTTTGATGAGGGGTAAGAGCTACACTTACCTGATTGTGCAGGTAACTGATGTGGGAGTGATTTCTTATTAATAAAGAGACTGCCTAAGCCCCTTAGGTGGGTGGAGTAAACAGAACAGAATGCTGGGGAAAAAAGAAGCTTAGTCGAGGAGTCGCCATGGTTCTCCCACTCCAGACAGATGCAGGTTAAGTTCCTCCCTGGTAAGCCACCTCGTGGGCTACACAGAATATTAGAAATGGGTTAGAACAATATGTAAGAGCTAGCCAATAAGAGGCTACAGATAACGAGCCAGGCAGTGTTTAAAAAAAA
>NW_026068010.1:5522879-5537117 GCF_014885135.2 Alexandromys fortis
GGGTCTCATGTACGTATTTACTCAATTCTTCAAACTTTTTGTTATACTTCTCATCCATTTCTATAAAGGTGTTTTTTACATATTGTTTAAGGGACTCTATTGCTTTCATAAAGTCGATTTTTTTCCACTTCTTCTGTGTTAGAGTGCTCAAGACCTTCTGTTGTAAGATCATTGGGTTCTTGTGCTTTCATGTTGTTTTTCAGATTATTGGGTGAATTTTTGCCTTGGCACCTGCCCATCTCCTCCTATTGATGCTCTCTAATTGGTCTTTTAAAATCAGATCAGGTTTCCCTGCTGGCCAGAAGCTCCTCTTGCAAAATGCCCTCGTTCTGTTTTCTGGCTCCTGCCAGGGGCCAAGATCCCTCTCACCCCTCAGACGGGTCTTCAGGAAAAGAACCAGGTTCCCTGTTTGCCAGGGACCTCGCCAACCAAAGGCCTACCTCTTTGATTTAATTGTCCTGGGGCGATCTGCTCTCGGTGTTGCGCTGGTCCCTGCCGCCTGCGCCTGCGTTGCCTGCCACTGCGCCAGTACCCGCCGGTCCCAGCCGCTGCCACCTGTGTCGCCCGCTGCCGCCGTTCGTCGGTTCCGCCCGCCGCCGCCGTGCGTCCCATCCGTCTGGGTTTTATTCTCCATATTTTCCCACCCAAAATATTGGTAAGCCATATCTTCTCCAATACTTGCTTAAATGTAGCATTCTTTAAATCTCTGACTCTGTGATACTAAAAAAAAATAATGTGGAAAGGGTCTTGGATAAAAAAAAATGTAAGTCGTTCTTCAAACAAAAGAGAAACATCTAACAACTTTACAAACACATTATCTTAGTCTGTTTCTTTATATGAAAAAATGTAATAAAAATAATGAATTCAATGAATTGGTATAGCAGTTTTTGTTGCTTCTATGTCACCAAGTTCAGAAAACTTTTTCTCACTAAGTAAATTTGGTCAAGGGGTAAAATCTGTAGAGTTTTCTAAATGGAAATGGAATGATGTGAACAAAACCAGAAAACAGACTTATCATAAATCAGAAGGTTTATGGAAGATAAAGAATCAAGATCATATGTGAAACTGCAGTATCCATTAAAATTCTTAGGACAAAATTCAGTACACTTGTATATAATGAGAATAAAATTCTCTGTTTGGAATAAAGATGATAGAAGTTGACAGGTGCAACCTTTTATACAGAGAAAAGAAAAATCCACGCTAGCTCTTGCTTTTGAACCTTATAATGGCCTGCAAAGAGACTATCTAAGTCAGGAAGTATCCTGTCTCTCCACTGCTGAAGTACAAAAGACTTTCAAAAAAATCAATGAAAAATTCTGGTAAAGCTTGACACATGAGCTAGGAGGCTATGTGAACAGATGGGATTAACCTAACTGTTATAGAAGTGGGAATGAAGGTCACACACCTACTTAAACCTAATTGACAAAAAGATACATAATCTCCTGCAATGTTCATAAATCATTTATGATGGACTGGCTCAAAGGAAGCACCGGAATGTTTGGTTATCTTAAACAGAGGTCTCATAAATATTATGAACTGTAAACTGATGAATGATAGGTTTTGCTGAAAAACTATGTATGAGAGAAGCAGTGTTTATGGCTGAGTCACTGAACATGATGGAGCTGTGCTTACAGAGGAGGTGAACAATAAAGTTTGCTTCACCAGGGACTTCAGGACGGATGTGCAGCTTTAGTGTCTTTGCAGAGCTCCGTGGTAGACAGTGCTCTTGTGGAACCAACTAACATTTTAAGGAAAAGGTGAAGTATTGTGTAACAATTTTCCCTTTTTGACATAAACTGTTTCTGTTATATTTGAGATTATAATTGCATTTTCCTCTTCCCTTTCATCGTTGTAAACCCTCCCTACACTCTCCCTTGCTCTGTTTCTCATTTATGACCTTTCTTATCATTCATTGCAGTTACATGCATATAAATATATGCATGCAGCTCTACAGTCCTAAATGTAAATTCTTTATAGCTATCATGGATGCTTTCCAGACTCACTGTTGGATATGGGATTTATAACAGTGTGTTCTTCCCTAAGTAGGAGTATTTCCTTAAGTCTCACAAAGTTCTATGGAACGAGGAAGGACGTTCATAAGACTCAGCATATAAACCATGGCTGGGAAGGCTGGAGCAAAAAGATTAATAAGGATCTTCTGCTCTCAAATTTACATAGGTGGTAAGTAAGGAGAACTGAAGAAATGAGAACCTCTGTCTCAGTCAGTTGCAAACAAGTCATGCAGACATGTTCATGGTTCTAGTTTGGCTGTGTCTCCCATTCTGATGGAAGCCTTTGTGATACTACAGATTTGAGTTATTCATATTGCTGTAAGCAATCCTGTACCTATATTCCTGTATTAATCTCATTAAACTCATTAATTTGAAGGAACATGAATGACACATTCTTCCCTGGGAGGCAGATAAAGAAAGGGGGGAAATGGGGAAGTGATAAATACAATTGCCATCTTTGAGCTTTCTTTTTATTTTCCAATCAGAGACAAAGGCTTAGGATGCTCTTCTTCCACCAGCAGGCTGTCTACTCCAGCTGTCCAGTTCAAGACAGATGTTCACAGTCAGTTCTCAACATGGTCACCTGAAGCTGCAGGTGATCACAGCTCTTGTGAGTGAGCAGTGGCTAGGTCATGTTCAAAGACAGCATGTCACAGCAGTCCTCATCATCCTCAGTCAGGACATTCAGGACCCACTTCCATGACATCCCCTGTGTCTACGGGGAATGGTTGCTCTACAGGTCCTGTTTAGGAATGTTCATTCAGGGTATTCCAACATTTTGAAATTATGAGGCTGTGAATTTGCTGCTGTGCACTCCATAAAGAAGAACCTCTGACCAAGCCTGACAGCTGAAGACCTCTATCCATACAAATGGAAATATTTACAAAGAAGTTACTCTTGTCACACAAAGTAACAACAGTAGCTTCATCTTAAAGGAATATATGGTTCATCCAGCCATGGTCTTGAGGACCAGGTACTGATTCCTACCTAGAGTGCAGGTCTCACCAGATCAGCAAGAAGTGAAATACACAAGAACTCTCACGTCACCGTTGCACCAGTGATTTTCTCACATTTTGTATGCCCCATTTAAATGATATTTTCTCATGCTGAAATAAAAAGTTTTAATTTCATAAGATCCTATTTGTTGATTTTTGGTCTCATGGATTATTGGAGAAGAGTCCTATTAAGAACCCCCTTACCTGTGCTTAAAAGTTGGAGGATTTTCTCTGTTGTGTCCTTTGGAATTTGTAGGGTATCAGGTCTCATTTTGACATCCATGACACATTTGGTGCAGTTTGTGTATGGTAGATGATAAAGAGCAGAGTTTTATTGTCTGCATGCTGACAACAATTTTCATAATCAGCATATCTGAGACAGTATCTCAAATGCCAACATAAGTATGAAATACAAATATATGTGCAAAGTAGCCCAAGTGTCACACACGTATATTCTGCTTACCAAGTGACCATGTTGAGGTACCCAGGCATGTAGTAATATGAGGTCAAGCTCTGACCACTCAAGCTAAGTCATGGGAACCACTTGCATTACAATACATTTTCAACAGGACTTATAACCTGGCTCAAGTACTCTAGATTTTGTGGTCATTTTCTTGGGTCCCAGACTTATTTCTCACCAAATGAAATAATATTTGAAGTGTCCCATAATTCCAGCTTTGAGTGCCTTTTTAGTGATTACATTTTTTTCCAACTCTAAATTTTTCTAAATGCTGCAAAGGAAGTGGGAAAAAAGAACACATCCAGGTACTGTGGATGCTATAATGATAGATATGCTTTAAAATTTACCATAGACATACCAGCTCAATCACTCCTGGATGAGCATACTTATCTAGTGAGTTCACTATACTGAATCACATACATATGTCCATGAGTTTGTGTTTAATTGTTATCGCTACACTTCATATAACAGATGGTTCAGGGAATGAGCTTAGATAACCACAAATATATGAATGGAGAAAGAAAAGATAATATGCATAATAATGCAAGATAATCAATAAATGAATACAATCATAGAAAATTACGTAATTCTCAAGAAAATTGTTGCAACTATGTATCATTAGGTAAAGGAAATAGACAAGTCTCCAACATACAAATAACACACATCTTCTCTCATAAATGGAACCATGAAAAAGTATGAAATGAGGATGAAAGTTTTTGCAGAACTCTGAGGGCAAATATTTTAGATGGGGGAAGTATAACAGGGACACAAGGGGGTGTATATGAACATATTACTTATTTTTATATAATTAAAATGTACAGAATAAGATTAATTTTCTATTTATGATATCCTACCTCCAACTCCACTATATACCAAAATCTCTGTTCTCTTTCAAGTTTATGTCCTTTATTCATGCATTGCTATTTTTATACATAAATTTGAATACACATTTATTCCTAAGTACATAGACACCAGTCCATTGATATTACTATTCCATATGTTTTCAGGGCTGTCCATTGGTTACAGGACAACCAGTTTGTGTCTTCCTCTTCAGGGAATGCCCCCTGTCCCACTCCCTGCTTTCCTAAATGACTATAGTTCTGTGCTTTATTTTGTTGCCTTGTAGTTTTCCTTGTCCAGTTGTGCATGCCAATTGATATCTTCCACCTACCTCACACTTATCTGAACCACAATTATAAGAACGTTTAATGTAATCTACGTAGTGTGTCATTCTCTGTCCTACCAGCTCATCTATGGAAGTGTTCACACTTAAGATACTCTATTATTAGAGAATAAATTATCAGAAAAATGCAATAAAAATTGGACAAAATGTTTACCTGTTTTGTTGCAAAGAAGCAAATTAAAAGTCTTGAATTTTAAAACAAGCTAATATTTATTAAAGAATCACAAAAATCACAGAAATATTATGTTTATATGGAGTATAATCTCATTATGTAAGCAACAATATGCCAAGAAATTAAATGTGCATCAAAATCTCAACTGGTTTGTTATTGCCTCCTTTTGTCACACATCTTAACCTACAGTAAAGAAATGTTATTGCTCAATTTACTCCTACTAGAAATATTTACCTATTCACAGCAATTAATTCTTGAATAGCCTGTTTACAATGATGTATAAATTCTGTTTACAACAAATGTTTGATGACAATAAAGTTCAAATCTGGACACAATGTTTCTAAATTCCTAAGAACTGCATAGCTGTCTAAGTATTGACTAAGATTTGAAAATTAATTAAAGGATGTGAGTCTGTCAAATAAGTTGGCTAATGCTTGAAGAGGTGTACAATGAATTAATGTGAGGTATACTAAGAAGTTTTATGAATTTTACCCTTTAAATGCATTTTGTGATGCTTTCTAAGATTTGAATTTGTGTGAAATAACTTGCCACATTCTTGACATCTGTAAGGTTTCTCACCAGTATGGAGTCTGTGATGAGTGTGAAGAGTTGAGACCTGGGTAAAGGACTTTCCACATTCTTCACATCTATAGGGTTTCTCACCAGTATGGGATCTCTGATGATTCTGAAGAGTTGAGGCCCAGGTAAAGGACTTGCCACATTCTTGACACCTGTAAGGTTTTTCACCAGTATGGATTCTTTGGTGAGTTTGAAAGTTTGAATGACGAGTAAATGACTTGCCACAATCTTTACATTTGTATGCCTTCTCTTTGGTGTTAATTCTCTTATACATAGTGGGGCATGCATATCTGTTGAAGCACTTTCCATATTCTATATTAATGTTTTGTTTCTCTTCATTTTGATTGTTTATATAATGCTTCCCTTGTTTCTGACCATTCTGAAACAAAAAGAAGGTGTGTCACAATCAAAATCATCCTTACAATAATCATGTATGTATTGGCTCTTAGGAAAAAGTAGACTCCTATGAACTTATATAATGAGAAAAGACAAACTGTGATTTGATTTTTTGAGAATTTGTCCCTTTAAGAAGAGGATTCTAAAAACTATTCTTTTTAGAGTTCCTGGGAAAGGCATTAAAAACATTATTAAATGTGTAACGCTTCTCATGACTGAAAATTCTATGATATATTTTCAGTCTCATTTGATTGAGAAAACTTATCATGTGTATCTCATGAATAGCTTGTAACAAAATGTAATTTTGTTGAGAAAACTCTAGCGAATGTTTAATCGAACACATATCATTCAGTTTGCAGGTTTTTCAATATTCTTTGTAGAGAAAAACGTGTTTTACAACTTATTTGTATTTTTCACTGAAGAAAATGATTCTGAAATTGTAAGTGATCTAATGTGAAATCTTTCAAGATAAGGTAGACGTTATTGACCTTAATTTTTAGTACCACCCAGGATGGCTGATGAATAGAGATTATTTCAATCATGACATAATCCATTCTCTTTTTTTTTCTTCACAAAATATTGAAATCATCCTTAAATGGAAGGTTTTAAAGTCAATACTTACAGCTATTCCTGATACCAACTTCTGAATACAATCTTGTTTGTTCTCTTGTGAAAATAAGTCTTGTTTTTGATGAGAATATAAAACTAGAAGAAAGAAAAACATATAATTATCTGAATTACTATACTCAGGTGAAACGTTTTCAGTTATATAAGTAACACAGTTTTATAAATATGTAGACATATATGCAAGATGGCATATTTTACAAAATAAACTTCAAATCATTTATTCTAATGAAAAATCTTCTTAATGTAAATGTGTAGAATATCTTTTATAACATACACTAAATACATTTTAAAAATGAAAGGATCGAGTTTATGTTATCTTTGATGTTCCAATCATAATTTTCAGAATAATAAATGAGATTATGGTGGTTTGAGTGAAATGACCCCATTTAATCAGATATCTGAATACATGGCCTAATGTTGGTGGATACTTATGGGTACGATAAAGAGGTATCAATTTACTGGAACAGCTATGTCCTTGGACACTGGCTTTGAGAATTTTAAAGCCTTCTAATGCCAACAGTGAGTTATCTATGTCCTCTTGTGGATCTATATGAGACCTGTCACTTCTGCTCTAGCCCTTTGCAAACTGCTACCTATGATTCATCATCATGGTTCTTTCTTCTGTACTTTGCCTTTATCTTGGAGTTTTATTACAACAATAGATAAGCAATTAATACAAAAACTATAACCCAAGTATAATAAAATTGCACTCATGAAACTGTATTATCTTAATGGATATCACTCATCTCCATAATCCCTTGAAATGAACAAATTGAGTAATATTAAGAAAGAAGACATAATATTAATTAATAAAGAAAGAAGAAAAGGGAAAACCAGAAAGAGTTCTTACTAAGTGGTCCACAGAGAATCATGTATACCATACGGAAGGGATTCATAAAATTTCAGACATCAAGGAATTTCACTAGGACTGATCTTATTATCAGAGATACATTTTCTCTTATTCTTATAAGAAAATAGATGCATTCATAAGATATATTCTGACTATGACACTTCATCACTCAAATGACCTGAGTTTATCCCCATCTTTACTCATGCCTGAATTTATCCACTTTCTGTCACTTTTTAGAAAACAAATAGGCATCTAAAGAATAACAATAAGATAATCAGAATAAAAGAAACCAGATAGGGTAAGAGAAGAAAAGTAGACAAAGAAAAAAAAAGCACAGTAAGCATATGTAGAGAGAAAGACACAATTTGCACCCACAATATTGCATAAAACAAAGCATAGAAAAACTTTAGAAGGTGTAATGTAAAAAAGATACTTTAAGGTCATTAATAAAATTAAATACATTTCAAAACTAAACATTATAGGTAAAAAAAAAACGTAAAAATTCCATTGAGTTGTGTTGGTGATATCCTTCAAGTGCTGGTTTTAAGGAATTACTGTAAGTGTGATTTTTTGGCTTACTTTTTTAATTATTATTTTATTACTTTAAAAATATATCAATTCAAATTACCACACCCTCTCCTCTTTCCACTCCCTCCCCACACCCTCCTACCCCTCACTTCTCTGATCCTAAGAGAGGACAAGGAACCCATCCCTGAGGCGAGTCCAAGCCCTACCTACTACATCTAGGTTGAGCAAGGTATACATCCAAACAGAATAAGATCCCAAAAAGCCAGTACATGCAGTAGAGACAATTCCCAGTGCCACGGTCAGTGCCCCAACTGTCAACCACCTTCAGAGAGTTTGATTCCATGCTAGTTCACTCCCATTAGCTCAGGCAAACTGTCTCAGTGGGTGAACCATTCATGGTCTTGAACTCCTTGCTCATATTCTCACTCCTTCCACTCTTCAACTGAACCTGGTAACTCAGGCCAGTGCTCAGATGTGGTTTTCTGCCTCTGTTTCCATCTGTTGTTGGACAAAGGTTCTATGGTGATATTTAAGATAATCATCAGTCTGACTACACTGCAAGGCTAGTTCAAACACCATCTCCTCTATTGCTTAGGGTCTTAGCTGGGGTCATCCTTGTGGATTCCTGGACATTTTTCTAGAGTCAGGTTTCTTGCTAACCACATAATGGCTCCCTCAATCAAGATATCTCTTCCCTTGCTCTCACATCTGTTCTTCCTCCATCTCGGCTACCCCATCCCCATAAGTACTCTTCAACCCTCCTCTTTTCCCTTCCTTCTACCCCCCAGCCCCCATGCTCCCAATTTTGCCAGGTGATCTTACCTGTTTCCAATTCCCAGGAGGGTCTATATATGTTTTTCTTTGGGTTCACCTTATTAATTAGTTTCTCTAGAATCATGAACTATAGGCTCAATGTCCTTTGTTTATGGCTAGTATTTACTTATGAGTGAGTACATACCATTATTCAATTTTTGAGTCTGGGTTACCTCACTCAGGACAGTGTTTTCTATTTCCATTCATTTGCATGCAAAATTCAAGATGTCATTTTTTTATGCTGAGTAGTATTCTAATGTGTAGATGTGCCACACTTGTTTTTCCTTTCTTCAGTTGAGAGGAATCTAGGTTTTTTCCAGATTCTGGCTATTCCAAATAATGATGCTATGAACATGGTTGAACAAATGCTTTTATAGTATAATTGAACATCTTTTGGGTATATTCCAAAGAGTGGTATTGCTGGATTCTGAGGTAGGTTGATTCCCAGTTTTCTGAGAAATGGCCATACTGATTTCTAAAGTGGTTGCACAGGTTTGCATTCCCACCACCAATAGATGAGTATTCCCCTTACTCCACATCCTCTCCAGCACAAGCTATCAGTTGTGTTTTTGGTGTTAGCCATTCTGAAGTGAAAGATGATATCTCAGCATTGTTTTGATATGCATTTCCCTGATTGCTAAAGAAGCTAACCTTTCCTTAAGTATCTTTTGGCCATTTGAAAAAAATGCATAGAACAAAACAAAGCAAAACTCTAGAAGGCATAATGTACATATAGATACCATAAGATCATATATAAAAGTAAATTCCAAAGCTAAACGTTATGGAGAAAAAGAATATACAAAAATTCCATTGAGTTGTGTTGGTGATATTTCAAGAGCTGGTTATGGGGAACTCCTGTGTGACTTTTATCTCCACTAAGACTCTCTTGAAGAAAACATTTTTCATTGGGAACTTGTGGTCTGTTGGACATACTTTAGGTATAATTAGGATTAAATGCTCTTTATACATAAGTGAAATTTTCTAGATTCTTTGACAAAATGAGTGTAATAGATGAGTGGACTTAAGTTAGTATCTACAACTTGATTTTTTGATCAATATATCTGTTTTTCAGTAGTGCCAATATTTTACAAAACCTGATTATTTAAAAAATGTAGTATAATTTAAAACTCTGAATGGTATATTGTTTATAGTTATATTTTTCTTAATTGTTTAAGCTATTGTGAGTTTTTGATTTGTTTGTATCCATATGACACTGAAAACTGTGTTTTGAGATCTGAGAAGAATTGTGTTAGAATTTTGATAGGGTTTTCATGAGCAGTTTTGAGCATAGATATTTTTACATCCTCCAATATTTTATCAATTTATTCCTTCACTGCCTTAAAGATTTTAAAAGGTCTTTCACTGTTTGAGTTCTAATTACCCAAAACTATTTCTTGAGGTTATTGTCAAAGACATCATTTCCCTGAATTCCATTTAAGTCTTCCCTCATTTGTATATAGGAAGGTTACTGCTTTTTGTTAGTTAATTTTGCATTCCTTATCTTTGATGAAAGTGCTTCTCAATTGTACAAGTTTCTACATAGAGTTCTTAGAGTTTTTATATATAAAACATAACATCTGCATATAACATATTTTTGATTTCTTCCTTCGCTATTAATTACTCCTAGATCTTCTTCATTTTGTTATTGTTTAAGCTAAGATTTCAAGTACTGTATTGAATACATATTGGGAAAATGAGTATACTTGCATTGTTCCTTATTTTATTAGAGAGTTTGAATTCTTTCCTTTTAATTTGATGAGGGCTATACACTTTCTGTTTATTGCATCTTTTATTTGGAGGTATATCTCTTATACCCCTAAACTCTCCAGGACTTCTATTGAGAAGAAGTGTTAATTTTGTCAAAGGCTTTTCTGCATCTAATAAGATGAACTTCTGGAATTTGACTTTAGTTTATACAAGTGGTAGATTACACTTATTGGTGTTGAATGGTTCATCTACCCCTACATGTCTTGACATGAAGCCTATGGTAGTTTATCTTTTTGTTATGTTCTTAGATACAGGTCGCAAATATCTTATTGATGGCCTTTGTATGTATGTTCATAATGAAATTGGCATATATTTCACTTACATATTGGGTGTATACACGGTTTAGGTATCAAGGTAACTGTCCTTATGAAAAGAATTTCACAGTGTTCTGTTGCTTTTATTTTGTAGAATAATTTGGGGGAACATTCATGTTAATTCAAATGCATTATTAAAAAATAGAAGGTACCACATACTACCATTATTCTGCATGGTATTAAAATTATATTTAACGCCTATTGATTTACCCACAGACTGTTGCATCTCACAGCCTTCATTCACAAATTCTGGCAGGCAAAATTTGACAACTAAAGGTGACTCACATGTGGACATGATCCAAAGACAAGAAAATATTTAATTTTAAAGAGTATGTTCATACCAAACTTATTCCATTGACTGTTAGAGAGCTCAGTCAGGACAGAGTGATAATACATAACAAGGAATGAATTCATGAATGACTATAGAAAATAGTGCTTTCTGTGCACAACATGACAGTTGACCATATAAACTCAAGTAATTAGGATAGAATTATCAGTCCTGAGCAATCCCAAGCCAGATTAAAATCCTTGGGACTTGGACAATAAGAAGGGACATGAAGAACCATGCCTTACTGAGAAGCTACTATTATCTTAAAGATGCTTGGAGAAAGGGAATAATGTTGATTTTAAAAATGTGCAACTCCTGATTATTCAACCATATTGTAGGCAATGCTCAACACCCACAATTTTATGGGAGTTTCAGATTGAACTCTGAATGTAAAAAAAGAAGAGGAGCCTAGGCAGTTTGGATGCTCACCTCACTAGACCTGGATGGAGGTGGGTGGTCCTTGGACTTCCCACAGGGCAGGGAACCCTGATTGCTCTTTGGGCTGACGAGGGAGGGGGACTTGATTGGGGGAGGGGAAGGGAAAGGGGAGGAGGTGGTGGGGAAGTGACAGAAATCTCTAATAAATAAATAAAAACAAAGAGGACAATGATGGTAAAACCAAAAAAAAAAAAAAAAAGAGGAAAAAACCAAAGATGTCTGAAGGAAGTGCAACTTGAGAAGAGTGGAGAGTGGAATTTGGTCAAATGATACTGCAATGTATTCTTAAATCACTAATAAAAGAATTAAAAGTAAAATATTGTGGATATTTCTCCAAACAAATTCCAGTTCACATATAAAATACAAAGGAAAACAAGTGCATTTACAACATTTATGTGGAAATTAACATAAAAATTTTGACAGTCAGAGTATAGTAGGTGACATTAAATTAGACCAATACCATGTATGACCCTAAACAAATCTTAATTTCTAAGGAATATTTTGCAGAAATAGAGAAAGTTACCTTTTAAGTTCTGTAGTATTTGACACAAAGAATAAACTCTACAATCTTTCAAAATGAATACAACTATAAGATTTATATTTCCTGATATTATGTGAGTCTACACAACAGTGAAAACCATGTAATTCTATCATGAGGGCAGACAAACCGACATGAACAGGTACAGACCAATACTTCTTCAAACACTGTGGAGTTTTTTAATGCTAGTTTTCATTTCAATATTGTTCATTTCAAGGCCTGCTAGAGTTCAAAGATATGGTAACAAATCATATTACTTCTGCTTTATACTGTAATTTAAGTTAATTATTCAAAGTGAAATTTTAGGTCATTTAATTTATAAAGTCATTTGGAATAATCATTCAATATGCATTTTTACATAATTTTAGGTAGAAATATTTGTGCATCTGTTACGGGGAGAGGGAGTCTTCTGTTCTGGCAGCCCAGCTAGCTTATACCCAAAATAATCACACAGAAACTGTATTAATTAAAACACTGCTTGGCCATTTGTTCCAAGCCCTATTGAAAAACTTTCACATTTTGATTTAACCCATTTTTATTAATCTGTGTTCACCATGAGGTCATGGCTTACCAGGAAAGATTTAGCATGCCTGACCTGGTGTCTCCATGGTGGTTCTGTCATTCTGACTCGGCTTTTCCCTCCCAGAATTCACTTCTGTCTTCTCTGCCTACGTAAGTTCTGCTGTATAAGGCCAAGCAGTTTTTTTTATTGATTAACAAATGAAAACAATACATAAACAAAAGGATTTCCTACACCATGCATCCCACTTCAGGGCAGAATTTCTCCATGCCCTAGGTTTTCCATGTGTGCCAATACTTCATTCTGGCTTACCTTGTTCATTGCCTTCTGTCTCTCCAAAGTTTACATTCCGGGGCTCTTTGCTTTTTTCAAGAAAGCTGATCAGGTTTGGTTTTGACACTGAAAAACCTGCATATTGGAAAAGACCTATGACCATAACTTGGGATAACAAAAAAACACAAAGATATCTCATAAACCACCATACTGATTATTTAAGATGGCCTATAATTTAAGATTCCAAGTATGATTTTCTAATTGCTATCTCCAAATATTTTAACACACTTAAAAGCATTTTAGCTAATATTTTATACCTTGAGTTTCTTTGTAAATTACTACTGGATCAAATGCAAACACATTATGAATAATTAAGGTGCAAATCAATATATAATCTGTGATGTGTCTGAAAAGTAAAATGTATTATGAAAGTTTGAATGATGAATGTCATCTCCAGGAGTCAGGAATACATTGACAAGATGAAGTTACACAAAACCTTGTGTTCTACATAATGAACTCCACAATTTTTATTAAATGGCAAATGAAAATGAGACAGATAATTCATACATAGATGTAAAATATACTTGTTGGAAATGATTATGATAAATAAGGAATAAGAAAAGAAAAAGGTCTCACCTACAGAGACCATATTACTGTAGTTCTCCAACATGACTTCCCTGTACAAAGCCCTTTGTGCAAAGTTGAGGCAGTCCCACTCATCTGGAGAGAAATCAATTGCCACATCCTGGAATGTCAAGATTCCCTGTCATGAAAAGAAAGAGTTTATTAAGTGCCCTCAAAAAATTTCTTTACTTAGACTAAGGATACAAGAGTTCATTACAAAACTTGAGGTGTTCTTCCTTAGCATTGTTCTAAAAAACATACTCCAAAATACAGTCTATAATAAAATTCCATGTGCTGGAAATACTAAACCAAGTAGGCCAAATAAGTTGTCAATCTATGGGCTAAAAGGGGGTATGTGAATGGGAGGCAGATTATCTTCATGTGAAGTTCCAGACTTCACCCATGCCCTTAATTATCTATCCTCATGGCAAATTTTTCTTTAGAAACCACAGGTTGAAGAATCATGAGCTGTCAAGTTGCTATCCTGCGGGCATACACTGTTGCCAAATAAAAATATGTCAAATATAAGATGTAGCAAAGGCAGAATTTCCATATCCACTGCTTGGCCCATTAGCTCTAGCCTCTCACTGGCTAATTCTCAGGTCTTGATTAGCCCATTTTTAATAATGTGTGTAGCACCACGAGATGTTTGCTTAACGGAAGATCTTTTCTTCTTTTTTTTCTTTCTTTTTATTTATTAAAGATTTCTGTCTCTTCCCCACTGCCGCCTCCCCTTTCCCTCCCCCTCCCCCAATCAAGTCCCCCTCCCTCGTCAGCCCATAGAACAATCAGGGTTCTCTGCCCCGTGGGAAGTCCAAGGA